>NW_027669435.1:30000-45000 GCF_964194185.1 Rhinolophus hipposideros | reverse complement strand
GGTGTGGCTAAGGGTGGGTCCAGGGTGATTTCGTAGGACACGGGTTAGTGCTCTGGCTAACGGTAGGGCAAGGTGTACTGGTCGGCGACGGGCAAGTGCTTGGCCTCGGACTAAAGTGAGCACTGGGCGTTTGTCTAGGGCCCGAGGTAGGGCTAGTGAAAGCGGTAGGCGTAGCCCTGGGGTAGGCATACGGCAAGGGGTGGGTGTCGAGGTAAACCTCGGAGTAGGCCTAGGGCCACGAGTGGGAGCTGTGGCTAGTGGTAGGGATGGGGGTGGGCCTATGGGTAGGGGGAGCTGTAGGGCCAGGGGTAGGGGTAGGACCAGAGGTAGTGCTAGGCGTAGGCCTATGGCGAGTGGTCGTGTTCGGCGTAGGGTTAGGTGAAGGACTAGTGGTTGGCATAGGCCAACGAGCAGTGTTAGGGTTAGGGCTCATGTTTGGCCTAGGACGAGTGCTAGTGGTAGGGGTTAGCCGAGGGCTAAGGGTAGTTGTCACGGGAAGGCTCCGGGTAGTCCTAGGACTCGGAACAGGTGTAGGGCTGGATTAGGGTGTGGCTCAGGGTGGGTCCAGGGTGATTTGGTAGGACAAGGCTTATTGCTCTGGCTAACGGTAGGTCAAGGTGTACTGGTTGGCGACGGGCAAGTGCTAGGCCTCAAACTAGATGAGCACTGGACGTTGGTCTAGGGCCCAAGCTAGGGCTAGGGGGAGCGATAGGCGTAGCGCTGGGGTAGGCATAGGTCAAGGGGTGGGTGTCGGGGTAAACCTTGGAGTAGGCCTAGGTCCAGGAGTTGGAGCTGTGGCTAGGGGTAGGGATCGGCGTGGGCCTCTGGGTAGGAGGAGCTGTAGGGCCAGGGATAGGGGTAGGACCAGAGGTAGTGCTAGGCGTAGGCCTATGGAGAGGGGTAGTGCTTGGGGTAGGGTTATGTGAAGTGCTAGTGGTTGGCAGAGTCCCACGGGCAGTGTTATGGTTAGAACTCATGTTAGGCCTAGGACTAGTGGTAGTTGTAGGGGATGGCCGAGGGCTAGGGGTAGGTGTCACGGGAGGGCTCCGAGTAGTCCTAGGACTCGGAACGGATTTAGGGCTGGATTAGGGTGTGGCTAAGGGTGGGTCCAGGGTGTTTTTGTAGGACACGGGTTAGTGCTCTGGCTATGGTAGGGCAAGGTGTAGTGGTCGGCGATGGGCAAGTGCTAGGCCTCGGACTAGAGTGAGCACTGGGCGTTGGTCTAGGGACCGAGGTAGGACTAGTGGGAGCGGTAGGCGTAGTGCTGAAGTAGGCAAAGGGCAAGGGGTGGGTGTCGGGTTAAACCTCGGAGTAGGCCTAGGACCAGGAGTGGGAGCTGTGGCTAGGGGAAGGGATGGGGGTGGGCCTATGGGTAGGGGGGGCTGTAGGGCGAGAGGTAGGGGTAGGACCAGAGGTAGTGCTAGGCGTAGGCCTAGGGCGAGGGGTCGTGCTCGGGGTAACCTGACCTTAACCCTAACCCTAACCCTAACCCTAACCCTAACACTAACCCTAACCCTAATCCCTAACCCTAACCCTAACCCTAAACCTAACCCTAAACCTAACACCAACCCTAACCCTAACCCTAACCCTAATCCTAATTCTAACCCTAACCTTAACAATAAACCTAACCCTAACCCTAACCCTAACACTAACCCTAACCTAACCCCTAACCCTAACCCTAAACCTAACCCTAACCCTAAACCTAACACAAACCCTAACCCTAACCCTAACCCTAACCCTAACCCTAACTCTAACCCTAACCCTAACCCTAACCCTAACTCTAACCCTAACACCAACCCTAACCCTAACCCTAACCCTAACCCTAAACCTAACACCAACCCTAACCCTAACCCTAACCCTAATTCTAACCCTAACCCTAACTATAACCCTAACCCTAACCCTAACCGTAACCCTAACACCAACGCTAACCCTAACCCTAACCCTAACGCTAAACCTAACACCAACCCTAACCCTAACCCTAACCCTAATCCTAACCCTAACATTAACCCTAACCCTAACACTAAAACTAAACCCTAACCCGAACCCTAACCCTAACCCTAACCCTAACAAGGGCAAGGTATACTGGTCAGCGACGGGCTCGTTCTAGGCCTCGGACTAGAGGGAGCCATGGGCGTTGGTCTAGGCCTGAGCTAGGGCTAGTGGGAGCGGTAGGCGTAGCGCTGGGGTAGGCATAGGGCAAGAGGTGGGTGTCGAGGTAAACCTCGGTGTAGGCCTAGGGCTAGGAGTGGGAGCTGTGGCTAAAGTTAGGGATGGGGGTGGGCCTATGGGTAGGGGGAGCTGTAGGGCCAGGGGTAGAGGTAGGACCAGAGGTAGTGTTAGGCGTAGGCCTAGGGCGAGGGGTAGTGCTCGGGGTAGGTTTAGGTGAAGGGCTAGTAGTTGGAAGAGGCCCACGGGCAGTGTTCTGGTTAGGGCTCATGTTAGGCCTAGGACTAGTGGTAGTGGTAGTGGTTGGCTGAGGGCTAGGGGTAGGTGCCACAGGAGGGCTCCGGGTAGTCCTAGGACTCGGAACGGGTGTAGGGCTGGATTATGGTGTGGTAAGTGTGGGTCCAGGGTGATTTCGTAGGACACGGTTTAGTGCTCTGGCTAACGGTAGGGCAAGGTGTACTGGTCGGCGTCGGGCAAGTGGTAGGCCTCGGACTAGAGGGAGCACTGGACGTTGGTCTAGGGCCCGAGCTAGGGCTAGTGGGAGCAGTAGGCGTAACACTGGGGTAGGCAGAGGGCAAGGGGTGGGTGTATGGGTAAACCTCGGAATAGGCTTTGGGCCAGGAGTTGGAGTTGTGGCTAGGGGTAGGGATGGTGGTGGGCCTATGGATATGGGGAGCTGTAAGGCCAGTGGTATGGGTAGGACCAGAGGTAGTGCTAGGCGTAGGCCTATGGCGAGGGTAGTGCTCGGGGTAGGGTTAGGTGAAGGGCTAGTGGTTGGCTGAGGCCCACGGGCACTGTTACGGTTTGGGGCCATGTTAGGCCTAAGACTAGTTGTAGTGGTAGGGGATGGCCGAGGGCTAGGGGTAGTTGTCACGGGAAAGCTCCGGGTAGTCCTAGGACTCGGAACGGATGTAGGGCTTGATTAGGGTGTGGCTAAGGGTGTGTCCTGGGTGTTTTCGTAGGACACGGGTTAGTGCTCTGGCTATGGTAGGGCAAGGTGTAGTGGTCGGCGATGGGCAAGTGCTAGGCCT
Organism: Rhinolophus hipposideros; assembly: GCF_964194185.1. Lineage (NCBI taxonomy): Eukaryota > Metazoa > Chordata > Mammalia > Chiroptera > Rhinolophidae > Rhinolophus > Rhinolophus hipposideros. The sequence goes on along the minus strand of NW_027669435.1, from coordinate 41,803 downwards.
CGGACTAGAGTGAGCACTGGGCGTTGGTTTAGGGACCGAGGTAGGACTAGTGGGAGCGGTAGGTGTAGTGCTGAAGTAGGAAAAGGGCAAGGGGTGGGTGTCGGGGTAAACCTCGGAGTAGGCCTAGGACCAGGAGTGGGAGCTATGGCTAGGGGTAGGGATGGGGGTGGGCCTATGGGTAGGGGGGGCTGTAGGGCCAGGGGTAGGGGTAGGACCAGAGGTAGTGCTAGGCGTAGGCCTAGGGCGAGGGGTAGTGCTCGGGGTAACCTGACCTTAACCCTAACCCTAACCCTAACCCTAACCCTAACACTAACCCTAACCCTAATCCCTAACCCTAACCCTAACCCTAAACCTAACCCTAAACCTAACACCAACCCTAACCCTAACCCTAACCCTAACCCTAACCCTAACTCTAACCCTAACCCTAACCCTAACCCTAACTCTAACCCTAACACCAACCCTAACCCTAACCCTAACCCTAACCCTAACCCTAACCCTAAACCTAACACCAACCCTAACCCTAACCCTAACCCTAATTCTAACCCTAACCCTAACCCTAACCCTAACCCTAACCCTAACACCAAGCCTAACCCTAACCCTAACACTAACCCTAACCTAACTCCTAACCCTAACCCTAACCCTAACCCTAAACCTAACACCAACCCTAACCCTAACCCTAACCCTAACCCTAACACCAACCCTAACCCTAACCCTAAGCCTAACCCCTAACCCTAACCCTAACCCTAACCTTAACACCAACCTCAACCCTAACCCTAACCCTAACCCCTAACCCTAACCCTAACCCTAACCCTAACCCTAACCATAATTCTAACCCTAACCCGAACTCTAACCCTAACCCTAACCCTAGCCCTAATCCTAACCCTAACCCTAACCCTAACACCAAACCTAAACCTAACCCTAACCCTAACCCTAACCCTAACCCTAACCCTAACCCTAACCCTAACTCTAACCCTAACACCAACCCTGACCCTAACCCTAATTCTAACCCTAACCCTAACCCTAACCCTAACCCTAACCCTAACTCTAACCCTAACACCAACCCTAACCCTAACCCTAACCCTAACCCTAACCCTAATTCTAACCCTAACCCTAACAATAAACCTAACCCTAACCCTAAACCTAAACCTAACCCTAAACCTAACACAAACGCTAACCCTAACCCTAAACCTAACCCTAACCCTAACTCTAACCCTAACCCTAACCCTAACCCTAACTCTAACCCTAACACCAACCCTAACCCTAACCCTAATTTTAACCCTAACCCTAACACTAACCCTAACCCTAACCCTAACCCTAACACCAAGCCTAACCCTAACCCTAACACTAACCCTAACCTAACCCCTAAACCTAACCCTAACCCTAACCCTAAACCTAACACCAACCCTAACCCTAACCCTAACCCTAACCCTAACACCAACCCTAACCCTAACCCTAAGCCTAACCCCTAACCCTAACCCTAACCCTAACCTAACCCTAACCCTAACACCAACCCTAACCCTAACCTTTACCCTTACCCTAATTCTAACCCTAACCCTAACTCTAAACCTAACCCTAACCCTAACCCTAACCCTAACACCAACGCTAACCCTAACCCTAACACTAACCCTAACCTAACACCAACCCTAACCCTAACCCTAACCCTAACCCTAATCCTAATCCTAACCCTAACATTAACCCTAACCCTAACCCTAAAACTAAACCCTAACCCGAACCCTAACCCTAACCCTAACAAGGGCAAGGTATACTGGTCAGCGACGGGCTAGTTCTAGGCCTCGGACTAGAGGGAGCCATGGGCGTTTGTCTAGGCCTGAGCTAGGGCTAGTGGGAGCGCTAGGCGTAGCGCTGGTAGGCATAGGGCAAGAGGTGGGTGTCGAGGTAAACCTCGGTGTAGGCCTAGGGCCAGGAGTGTGAGCTGTGGCTAGGGTTAGGGATGGGGGTGGACCTATGGGTAGGGGGAGCTGTAGGGCCAGGGCTAGAGGTAGGACCAGAGGTAGTGTTAGGCGTAGGCCTAGGGCGAGGGGTAGTGCTCGAGGTAGGGTTAGGTGAAGGGCTAGTGGTTGGCAGAGGCCCACGGGCAGTGTTCTGGTTAGGGCTCATGTTAGGCCTAGGACTAGTGGTAGTGGTAGGGGTTGGCCGAAGGCTAGGAGTAGGTGTCACGGGAGGGCTTTGGGTAGTCCTAGGACTCGGAACGGATGTAGGGCTGGATTAGGGTGTGGCTAAGGGTGGGTCCAGGGTGATTTCGTAGGACACGGGTTAGTGCTCTGGCTAACGGTAGGGCAAGGTGTACTGGTCGGCGACGGGCAAGTGCTTGGCCTCGGACTAAAGTGAGCACTGGGCGTTTGTCTAGGGCCCGAGGTAGGGCTAGTGAAAGCGGTAGGCGTAGCCCTGGGGTAGGCATACGGCAAGGGGTGGGTGTCGAGGTAAACCTCGGAGTAGGCCTAGGGCCAGGAGTGGGAGCAGTGGCTAGTGGTAGGGATGGGGGTGGGCCTATGGGTAGGGGGAGCTGTAGGGCCAGGGGTAGGGGTAGGACCAGAGGTAGTGCTAGGCGTAGGCCTATGGCGAGTGGTCGTGTTCGGGGTAGGGTTAGGTGAAGGGCTAGTCGTTGGCATAGGCCAACGAGCAGTGTTAGGGTTAGGGCTCATGTTTGGCCTAGGACGAGTGGTAGTGGTAGGGGTTAGCCGAGGGCTAAGGGTAGTTGTCACGGGAAGGCTCCGGGTAGTCCTAGGACTCGGAACAGGTGTAGGGCTGGATTAGGGTGTGGCTCAGGGTGGGTCCAGGGTGATTTGGTAGGACAAGGCTTATTGCTCTGGCTAACGGTAGGTCAAGGTGTACTGGTTGGCGACGGGCAAGTGCTAGGCCTCAAACTAGATGAGCACTGGACGTTGGTCTAGGGCCCAAGCTAGGGCTAGGGGGAGCGATAGGCGTAGCGCTGGGGTAGGCATAGGTCAAGGGGTGGGTGTCGGGGTAAACCTTGGAGTAGGCCTAGGTCCAGGAGTTGGAGCTGTGGCTAGGGGTAGGGATCGGCGTGGGCCTCTGGGTAGGAGGAGCTGTAGGGCCAGGGATAGGGGTAGGACCAGAGGTAGTGCTAGGCGTAGGCCTATGGAGAGGGGTAGTGCTTAGGGTAGGGTTATGTGAAGTGCTAGTGTTTGGCAGATTCCCACGGGCAGTGTTATGGTTAGAACTCATGTTAGGCCTAGGACTAGTGGTAGTTGTAGGGGATGGCCGAGGGCTAGGGGTAGGTGTCACGGGAGGGCTCCGGGTAGTCCTAGGACTCGGAACGGATTTAGGGCTGGATTAGGGTGTGGCTAAGGGTGGGTCCAGGGTGTTTTCGTAGGACACGGGTTAGTGCTCTGGCTATGGTAGGGCAAGGTGTAGTCGTCGGCGATGGGCAAGTGCTAGGCCTCGGACTAGAGTGAGCACTGGGCGTTGGTCTAGGGACCGAGGTAGGACTAGTGGGAGCGGTAGGCGTAGTGCTGAAGTAGGCAAAGGGCAAGGGGTGGGTGTCGAGTTAAACCTCGGAGTAGGCCTAGGACCAGGAGTGGGAGCTGTGGCTAGGGGTAGGGATGGGGGTGGGCCTATGGGTAGGGGGGCTGTAGGGCCAGGGGTAAGAGTAGGACCAGAGGTAGTGCTAGGCGTAGGCCTAGGGCGAGGGGTAGTGCTCGGGGTAACCTGACCTTAACCCTAACCCTAACCCTAACCCTAACCCTAACACTAACCCTAACCCTAATCCCTAACCCTAACCCTAACCCTAAACCTAACCCTAAACCTAACACCAACCCTAACCCTAACCCTAACCCTAACCCTAATTCTAACCCTAACCCTAACAATAAACCTAACCCTAACCCTAACCCTAACCCTAACCCTAACCTAACCCTAACCCTAACACCAACCCTAACCCTAACCTTTACCCTTACCCTAATTCTAACACTAACCCTAACTCTAACCCTAACCCTAACCCTAACCCTAACCCTAACCCTAACCCTAACACCAACGCTAACCCTAACCCTAACCCTAAACCTAACCTAACACCAACCCTAACCCTAACCCTAAATCTTACCCTAATCCTAACCCTAACATTAACCCTAACCCTAACCCTAAAACTAAACCCTAACCCGAACCCTAACCCTAACCCTAACCCTAACAAGGGCAAGGTATACTGGTCAGCGACGGGCTAGTTCTAGGCCTCGGACTAGAGGGAGCCATGGGCGTTTGTCTAGACCTGAGCTAGGGCTAGTGGGAGCGGTAGGCGTAGCGCTGGGGTAGGCATAGGGCAAGAGGTGGGTGTCGAGGTAAACCTCGGTGTAGGCCTAGGGCCAGGAGTCGGAGCTGTGGCTAGGGTTAGGGATGGGGGTGGGCCTATAGGTAGGGGGAGCTGTAGGGCCAGGGGGAGAGGTAGGACCAGAGGTAGTGTTAGGCGTAGGCCTAGGGCGAGGGGTAGTGCTCGGGGTAGGGTTAGGTGAAGGGCTAGTGGTTGGCAGAGGCTTACGGGCAGTGTTCTGGTTAGGGCTCATGTTAGGCCTAGGACTAGTGGTAGTGGTAGGGGTTGGCCGAGGGCTAGGAGTAGGTGTCACGGGAGGGCTTTGGATAGTCCTAGGACTCGGAACAAATGTAGGGCTGGATTAGGGTGTGGCTAAGGGTGGGTCCAGGGTGATTTCGTAGGACACGGGTTAGTGCTCTGGCTAACGGTAGGGCAAGGTGTACTGGTCGGCGACGGGCAAGTGCTTGGCCTCGGACTAAAGTGAGCACTGGGCGTTGGTCTAGGGCCCGAGGTAGGGCTAGTGAAAGCGGTAGGCATAGCCCTGGGGTAGGCATACGGCAAGGGGTGGGTGTCGAGGTAAACCTCTGAGTAGGCCTAGGGCCAGGAGTGGGAGCTGTGGCTAGTGGTAGGGATGGGGGTGGGCCTATGGGTAGGGGGAGCTGTAGGCCCAGGGGTAGGGGTAGGACCAGAGGTAGTGCTAGGCGTAGGCCTATGGCGAGTGGTCGTGTTCGGCGTAGGGTTAGGTGAAGGGCTAGTGGGTGGCATAGGCCAACGAGCAGTGTTAGGGTTAGGGCTCATGTTTGGCCTAGGACGAGTGGTAGTGGTAGGGGATAGCCGAGGGCTAAGGGTAGTTGTCACGGGAAGGCTCCGGGTAGTCCTAGGACTCGGAACAGGTGTAGGGCTGGATTAGGGTGTGGCTCAGAGTGGGTCCAGGGTGATTTGGTAGGACAAGGCTTATTGCTGTGGCTAACGGTAGGTCAAGGTGTACTGGTTGGCGACGGGCAAGTGCTAGGCCTCGGACTAGATGAGCCCTGGACGTTGGTCTAGGGCCCAAGCTAGGGCTAGGGGGAGCGATAGGCGTAGCGCTGGGGTAGGCATAGGTCAAGGGGTGGGTGTCGGGGTAAACCTTCTAGTAGGCCTAGGTCCAGGAGTTGGAGCTGTGGCTAAGGGTAGGGATCGGCGTGGGCCTCTGGGTAGGAGGAGCTGTAGGGCCAGGGATAGGGGTAGGACCAGAGGTAGTGCTAGGCGTAGGCCTATGGAGAGGGGTAGTGCTTGAGTTAGGGTTATGTGAAGTGCTAGTGGTTGGCAGAGTCCCACGGGCAGTGTTATGGTTAGAACTCATGTTAGGCCTAGGACTAGTGGTAGTTGTAGGGGATGGCCGAGGGCTAGGGGTAGGTGTCACGGGAGGGCTCCGGGTAGTCCTAGGACTCGGAACGGATTTAGGGCTGGATTAGGGTGTGGCTAAGGGTGGGTCCAGGGTGTTTTCGTAGGACACGGTTTAGTGCTCTGGCTAACGGTAGGGCAAGGTGTACTGGTCGGCGTCGGGCAAGTGGTAGGCCTCGGACTAGAGGGAGCACTGGACGTTGGTCTAGGGCCCGAGCTAGGGCTAGTGGGAGCAGTAGGCGTAACACTGGGGTAGGCAGAGGGCAAGGGGTGGGTGTAGGGGTAAACCTCGGAATAGGCTTTGGGCCAGGAGTTGGAGTTGTGGCTAGGGGTAGGGATGGGGGTGGGCCTATGGATAGGGGGAGCTGTAAGGCCAGTGGTAGGGGTAGGACCAGAGGTAGTGCTAGGCGTAGGCCTAGGGCGAGGGTAGTGCTCGGGGTAGGGTTAGGTGAAGGGCTAGTGGTTGGCTGAGGCCCACGGGCACTGTTACGGTTAGGGGCCATGTTAGGCCTAAGACTAGTTGTAGTGGTAGGGGATGGCCGAGGGCTAGGGTAGTTGTCACGGGAAAGCTCCGGGTAGTCCTAGGACTCGGAACGGATGTAGGGCTGGATTAGGGTGTGGCTAAGGGTGGGTCCTGGGTGTTTTCGTAGGACACGGGTTAGTGCTCTGGCTATGGTAGGGCAAGGTGTAGTCGTCGGCGATTGGGAAGTGCTAGGCCTCGGACTAGAGTGAGCACTGGGCGTTGGTCTAGGGACCGAGGTAGGACTAGTGGGAGCGGTAGGCGTAGTGCTGAAGTAGGCAAAGGGCAAGGGGTGAGTTTCGGGATAAACCTCGGAGTAGGCCTAGGACCAGGAGTGGGAGCTGTGGCTAGGGGTAAAGATGGGGGTGGGCCTATGGTTAGGGGGGGCTGTAGAGCCAGGGGTAGGGGTAGGACCAGAGGTAGTGCTAGGCGTAGGCCTAGGGCGAGGGGTAGTGCTCGGGGTAACCTGACCTTAACCCTAACCCTAACCCTAACCCTAACCCTAACACTAACCCTAACCATAATCCCTAACCCTAACCCTAACCCTAAACCTAACCCTAAACCTAACACCAACCCTAACCCTAACCCTAACCCTAACCCTAATTCTAACCCTAACCCTAACAATAAACCTAACCCTAACCCTAACCCTAACACTAACCCTAACCTAACCCCCACCCCTAACCCTAAACCTAACCCTAACCCTAAACCTAACACAAACCCTAACCCTAACCCTAACCCTAACCCTAACCCTAACCCTAACTCTAAACCTAACCCTAACCCTAACCCTAACTCTAACCCTAACACCAACCCTAACCCTAACCCTAAACCTAACACCAACCCTAACCCTAACCCTAACCCTAATTCTAACCCTAACCCTAACCCTAAGCCTAACCCTAAACCTAACACCAAGCCTAACCCTAACCCTAACACTAACCCTAACCTAACTCCTAACCCTAACCCTAACCCTAACCCTAAACCTAACACCAACCCTAACCCTAACCCTAACCCTAACCCTAACACCAACCCTAACCCTAACCCTAAGCCTAACCCCTAACCCTAACCCTAACCCTAACCTAACCCTAACCCTAACACCAACCCTAACCCTAACCCTTACCCTTACCCTAATTCTAACCCTAACCCTAACTCTAACCCTAACCCTAATCCTAACCGTAACCCTAACACCAACGCTAACCCTAACCCTAACCCTAACGCTAAACCTAACACCAACCCTAACCCTAACCCTAACCCTAATCCTAACCCTAACATTAACCCTAACCCTAACCCTAAAACTAAACCCTAACCCGAACCCTAACCCTAACCCTAACCCTAACAAGGGCAAGGTATACTGGTCAGCGACGGGCTAGTTCTAGGCCTCGGACTAGAGGGAGCCATGGGCGTTGGTCTAGGCCTGAGCTAGGGCTAGTGGGAGCGGTAGGCGTAGCGCTGGGGTAGGCATAGGGCAAGAGGTGGGTGTCGAGGTAAACCTCGGTGTAGGCCTAGGGCCAGGAGTGGGAGCTGTGACTAGGGTTAGGGATGGGGGTGGGCCTATGGGTAGGGGGAGCTGTAGGGCCAGGGGTAGAGGTAGGACCAGAGGTAGTGTTAGGCGTAGGCCTAGGGCGAGGGGTAGTGCTCGTGGTAGGGTTAGGTGAAGGGCTAGTGGTTGGAAGAGGCCCACGGGCAGTGTTCTGGTTAGGGCTCATGTTAGGCCTAGGACTAGTGGTAGTGGTAGGGGTTGGCCGAGGGCTAGGGGTAGGTGTCACGGGAGGGCTTTGGGTAGTCCTAGGACTCGGAACGGATGTAGGGCTGGATTAGGGTGTGGCTAAGGGTGGGTCCAGGGTGATTTCGTAGGACACGGGTTAGTGCTCTGGCTAACGGTAGGGCAAGGTGTACTGGTCGGCGACGGGCAAGTGCTTGGCCTTGGACTAATGTGAGCACTGGGCGTTGGTCTAGGGCCCGAGGTAGGGCTAGTGAAAGCGGTAGGCGTAGCCCTGGGGTAGGCATACGGCAAGGGGTGGGTGTCGAGATAAACCTCGGAGAAGGCCTAGGGCCAGGAGTAGGAGCTGTGGCTAGTGGTAGGGATGGGGGTGGGCCTATGGGTAGGGGGAGCTGTAGGGCCAGGGGTAGGGGTAGGACCAGAGGTAGTGCTAGGCGTAGGCCTATGGCGAGTGGTCGTGTTCGGCGTAGGGTTAGGTGAAGGGCTAGTGGTTGGCATAGGCCAACGAGCAGTGTTAGGGTTAGGGCTCATGTTTGGCCTAGGACGAGTGGTAGTGGTAGGGGTTAGCCGAGGGCTAAAAGTAGTTGTCACGGGAAGGCTCCGGGTAGTCCTAGGACTCGGAACAGGTGTAGGGCTGGATTAGGGTGTGGCTAAGGGTGGGTCCAGGGTGATTTGTTAGGACAAGGCTTATTGCTCTGGCTAACGGTAGGTCAAGGTATACTGGTCGGCGACGGGCAAGTGCTAGGCCTCGGACTAGATGAGCACTGGACGTTGGTCTTCTGCCCAAGCTAGGGCTAGGGGGAGCGATAGGCGTAGCGCTGGGGTAGGCATAGGTCAAGGGGTGGGTGTCGGGGCAAACCTTGGAGTAGGCCTAGGTCCAGGAGTTGGAGCTGTGGCTAGGGGTAGGGATGGGCGTGGGCCTCTGGGTAGGAGGAGCTGTAGGGCCAGGGATAGGGGTAGGACCAGAGGTAGTGCTAGGCGTAGGCCTATGGAGAGGGGTAGTTCTTGGGGTAGGGTTATGTGAAGTGCTAGTGGTTGGCAGAGTCCCACGGGCAGTGTTATGCTTAGAACTCATGTTAGGCCTAGGACTAGTGTTAGTGGTAGTGGTTGGCTGAGGGCTAGGGGTAGGTGCCACAGGAGGGCTCCGGGTAGTCCTAGGACTCGGAACGGGTGTAGGGCTGGATTATGGTGTGGTAAGTGTGGGTCCAGGGTGATTTCGTAGGACACGGTTTAGTGCTCTGGCAAACGGTAGGGCAAGGTGTACTGGTCGGCGTCGGGCAAGTGGTAGGCCTCGGACTAGAGGGAGCACTGGACGTTGGTCTAGGGCCCGAGCTAGGGCTAGTGGGAGCAGTAGGCGTAACACTGGGGTAGGCATAGAGCAAGGGGTGGGTGTTTGGGTAAACCTCGGAATAGGCTTTGGGCCAGGAGTTGGAGTTGTGGCTAGGGGTAGGGATGGGGGTGGGCCTATGGATAGGGGGAGCTGTAAGGCCAGTGGTAGGGGTAGGACCAGAGGTAGTGCTAGGCGTAGGCCTAGGGCGAGGGTAGTGCTCGGGGTAGGGTTAGGTGAAGGGCTAGTGGTTGGCTGAGGCCAACGGGCACTGTTACGGTTAGGGGCCATGTTAGGCCTAAGACTAATGGTAGTGGTAGGGGATGGCCGAGGGCTAGGAGTAGTTGTCACGGGAAAGCTCCGGGTAGTCCTAGGACTCGGAACGGATGTAGGGCTGGATTAGGGTGTGGCTAAGGGTGGGTCCAGGGTGATTTCGTAGGACACTGGTTAGTGCTCTGGCTAATGGGAGGGCAAGGTGTACTGGTCGGCGACGGGGAAGGGCTAGGCCTCGGACTAGAGTGAGCACTGAACGTTGGTCTAGGGCCCAAGGTAGGGCTAGTGGGAGCGTTAGGTGTAGCGCTGGGGTAGGCAAAGGGTAAGGGGTGGGTGTCGGGGTAAACCTCAGAGTAGGCCTAGGACCAGGAGTGGGAGCTGTGGCTAGGGGTAGCGATGGGGGTGGGCCTATGGGTAGGGGGAGCTGTAGGGCCAGGGGTAGGGGTAAGACCAGAGGTAGTGCTAGGCGTAGGCCTAGGGCGAGAGGTAGTGCTCGGGGTTACCTAACCCTAACCCTAACTATAAACCTAACCCTAACCCTAACCCTAACCCTAACCCTAATTCTAACCCTAACCCTAACCATAACCCTAACCCTAACCCTAACACCAACCCTCACCCTAACCCTAACACTAACCCTAACCTAACCCCTAACCCTAACACTAACCCTAACCCTAACCCTAAACCTAACACCAACCCTAACCCTAACCCTAACCCTAACCCTAACACCAACCCTAACCCTAACCCTAAGCCTAACCCCTAACCCTAACCCTAACCCTAACCCTAACCTAACCCTAACCCTAACCCTAACCCTAACCCTAACCTAACCCTAACCCTAACCCTAACCCTAACCCTAACCTAACCCTAACCCTAACACCAACCCTAACCCTAACCCTAACACTAAACCTAACCCTAATTCTAACCCTAACCCTAACTCTAACCCTACACCTAACCCTAACCCTAACCCTAAACCTAACACCAACCCTAACCCTAACCCTAACCCTAACACCAACCCTAACCATAACCCTAAGCCTAACCCCTAAGCCTAACCCTAACCCTAAACCTAACCCTAACCTTAACACCAACCTCAACCCTAACCCTAAGTCTAACCCTAACCCGAAACCTAACCCTAACCCTAACCCTAACACCAACCCTAACCCTAACCCTAACCCTAAACCTAACCCTAACCCTAACCTAACCCTAACCCTAACACCAACCCTAACCCTAACCCTAACCCTAACCCTAACCCTAACCCTAACCCTAACCCTAACCCTAACACCAAACCTAAACCTAACCCTAACACTAACCCTAACCCTAATCCTAACCCTAACCCTAACCCTAACCCTAACCTAACCCTAACCCTAACACCAACCCTAACCCTAACCCTAATCCTAACCCTAACCCTAACCCTAACCCTAACCCTAACTCTAACCCTAACCCTAACCCTAACCCTAACCCTAACCCTAACCCTAAACCTAACACCAAACCTAACCGTAACCCTAACCCTAATCCTAACCCTAACCCTAACCCTAACCCTAACCCAAATAAGGCCAAGGTGTACTTGTCTGCGACAGGCAAGTTCTAGGCCTCGGACTAGAGGGAGCCATGCGCGTTGGTCTAGAGCCCGAGCTAAGGCTAGTGGGAGTAGTAGGCGTAGCGCTGGGGTAGGCATAGGGCAAGGGATGGGTGTCGAGGTAAACCTCGGAGTAGGCCTAGGGCCAGGAGTGGGAGCTGTGGCTAGGGGTAGGGATGGGGATGGGCCTATGGGTAGGGGGCGCTGTAGGGCCAGGGGTAGGAGTAGGACAAGAGGTAGTGTTAGGCGTAGGCCTAGGGCGAGGCGTAGTGCTCGGGGTAGGGTTAGGTGAAGGGCTAGTGGTTGGCAGAGGCCCACGGGCAGTGTTAGGGTTAGGGCTCATGTTAGGCCTAGGACTAGTGGTAGTTGTAGGGGATGGCCAAAGGCTAGGGGTAGGTGTCACGGGAGGGCTCCGGGTAGTCCTAGGACTCGGAACGGATTTAGGGCTGGATTAGGGTGTGGCTAAGGGTGGGTCCAGGGTGTTTTCGTAGGACACGGGTTAGTGCTCTGGCTATGGTAGGGCAAGGAGTAGTGGTCGGCGACGGGCAAGTGCTACGCCTCGGACTAGAGTGAGCACTGGGCGTTGGTCTAGGGATCGAGGTAGGGCTAGTGGGAGCGGTAGGCGTAGCGCTGAAGTAGGCAAAGGGCAAGGGGTGGGTGTCGGGGTAAACCTCGGAGGAGGCCTAGGACCAGGATTGGGAGCTGTGGCTAGGGGTAGGGAACGAGGTGGGCCTATG
>NW_027669435.1:12500-25000 GCF_964194185.1 Rhinolophus hipposideros | reverse complement strand
CTAGGACTCGGAACGGATTTAGGGCTGGATTAGGGTGTGGCTAAGGGTGGGTCCAGGGTGTTTTCGTAGGACACGGTTTACTGCTCTGGCTAACGGTAGGGCAAGGTGTACTGGTCGGCGTCGGGCAAGTGGTAGGCCTCGGACTAGAGGGAGCACTGGACGTTGGTCTAGGGCCCGAGCAAGGGCTATTGGGAGCAGTAGGCGTAACACTGGGGTAGGCAGAGGGCAAGGGGTGGGTGTAGGGGTAAACCTCGGAATAGGCTTTGGGCCAGGAGTTGGAGTTGTGGCTAGGGGTAGGGATGGGGGTGGGCCTATGGATAGGGGGAGCTGTAAGGCCAGTGGTAGGGGTAGGACCAGAGGTAGTGCTAGGAGTAGGCCTAGGGCGAGGGTAGTGCTCGGGGTACGGTTAGGTGAAGGGCTAGTGGTTGGCTGAGGCCCACGGGCACTGTTACGGTTAGGGGCCATGTTAGGCCTAAGACTAGTTGTAGTGGTAGGGGATGGCCGAGGGCTAGGGTAGTTGTCACGGGAAAGCTCCGGGTAGTCCTAGGACTCGGAACGGATGTAGGGCTGGATTAGGGTGTGGCTAAGGGTGGGTCCTGGGTGTTTTCGTAGGACACGGGTTAGTGCTCTGGCTATGGTAGGGCAAGGTGTAGTCGTCGGCGATGGGGAAGTGCTAGGCCTCGGACTAGAGTGAGCACTGGGCGTTGGTCTAGGGACCGAGGTAGGACTAGTGGGAGCGGTAGGCGTAGTGCTGAAGTAGGCAAAGGGCAAGGGGTGAGTGTCGGGATAAACCTCGGAGTAGGCCTAGGACCAGGAGTGGGAGCTGTGGCTAGGGGTAAAGATGGGGGTGGGCCTATGGGTAGGGGGGGCTGTAGAGCCAGGGGTAGGGGTAGGACCAGAGGTAGTGCTAGGCGTAGGCCTAGGGCGAGGGGTAGTGCTCGGGGTAACCTGACCTTAACCCTAACCCTAACCCTAACCCTAACCCTAACACTAACCCTAACCCTAATCCCTAACCCTAACCCTAACCCTAAACCTAACCCTAAACCTAACACCAACCCTAACCCTAACCCTAACCCTAACCCTAATTTTAACCCTAACCCTAACAATAAACCTAACCCTAACCCTAACCCTAACACTAACCCTAACCTAACCCCTAACCCTAACCCTAAACCTAACCCTAACTCTAAACCTAACACAAACCCTAACCCTAACCTTAACCCTAACCCTAACTCTAAACCTAACCCTAACCCTAACCCTAACACCAACCCTAACCCTAACCCTAACCCTAACCCTAAACCTAACACCAACCCTAACCCTAACCCTAACCCTAATTCTAACCCTAACCCTAACCCTAAGCCTAACCCTAAACCTAACACCAAGCCTAATCCTAACCCTAACACTAACCCTAACCTAACTCCTAACCCTAACCCTAACCCTAACCCTAAGCCTAACCCCTAACTCTAACCCTAACCCTAACCTAACCCTAACCCTAACAACAACCCTAACCCTAATCCTAACCCTAACCCTAACACCAACCCTAACCCTAACCCTAACCCTAACCCTAACCCTAAACGTAACACCAACACTAACCCTAACCCAAACCCTAACCCTAACACCAACCCTAACCCTAACCCTAACCCTAACCCTAACACCAACCCTAACCCTAACCCTAACCCTAACTCTTACCCTAACTCTAACCCTAACACCAACTTTAACCCTAACCCTAACCCTAAAACCAACCCTAACCCTAACCCTAACCCTAACCCTAACCCTAACCATAACACCAACCCTAACCCTAATTCTAACCCTAACCCTAACACCAACCCTAACCCTAATCCTAACCCTAACCCTAAACCTAACCCTAACCCTAACACCAACCCTAATCCTAATCCTAATCCTAACCCTAACCCTAACCCTAACACTAACCCTAACCCTAACCCTAACCCTAACACCAAACCTAACCCTAACCCCAACCCTAACCCTAACCCTATACCTAACACCAACCCTAACCCTAACCCTAACCCTAACCCTAACACCAACCCTAACCCTAACGCTAACCCTAACACCAACCCTAACCCTAATCCTAACCCTAACCCTAACCCTAACCTTAACACCAACCCTAACCGTAACCCTAACCCTAACCCTAACCCTAACCCTAACACCAACCCTAACCCTAAACCTAACCCTAACCCTAACACCAACCCTAACCCTAACCCTAACCCTAAACCCTAATCCTAACCCTAACCCTAACCCTAACCTTAACCCTAACACTAACAAGGGCAAGGTTTACTGGTCAGCGACGGGCAAGTTCTAGGCCTCGGACTAGAAGGAGGCATGGGCCTTGGTCTAGGGCCCGAGCTAGGGCTAGTGAGAGCGGTAGGCGTAGCGCTGGGGTAGGCTTAGGGCAAGGGGTGGGTGTCGAGGTAAACCTCGAGTAGGCCTAGAGCCAGGAGTGGGAGCTGTGGCTAGTGGTAGGGTTGGGGGTGGGCCTATGGGTAGGGCGAGCTGTAGGGCCAGGGTAGTGGTAGGAACAGAGTTAGTGCTAGGCGTAGGCCTAGGGCGAGGTGTAGTGCTCGGGGTAGGGTTAGTTGAAGGGCTAGTGGTTGGCAGAGGCCCACGGGCAGTGTTAGGGTTAGGGCTCATGTTATGCCTAGGACTAGTGGTAGTGGTAAGGGTTGGCCGAGGACTAGGGGTAGGTGTCACGAAATGGCTCCGGGTAGTCCTAGGACTCCGAACGGATGTAGTTCTGGATTAGGGTGTGGCTAATGGTGGGTCCAAGGTGATTTCGTAGGACACGGGTTAGTGCTCTGGCTATTGGTAGGGCAAGGTGTACCGGTTGGCGACGGGCAAGTGCTAGTCTTCGGACTAGAGTGAGCACTGGGCGTTGGTCTAGGGCCCGAGGTAGGGCTAGTGGGAGCGGTAGGCGTAGCGCTGGGGTAGGCAAAGGGCAAGGGGTGGGTGTCGGGGTAAACCTCGAAGTAGGCCTAGGACCAGGAGTGGGAGCTGTGGCTAGTGGTAGGGATGGGGGTGGGCCTATGGGTAGGGGGAGCTGTAGGGACTGGGGTAGGAGTAGGACCAGAGGTAGTGCTAGGCGTAGGCCTAGGGCGAGGGGTAGTGCTCGGGGTAACCTAACCCTAACCCTAACCCTAACCCTAACACTAACCCTAACCCTAACCCTAACTCTAACACCAACCCTAACCCTAACCCTAACCCTAACACCAACCCTAACCCTAACCCTAACCCTAACCCTAACCCTAACACCAACCCTAACCCTAACCCTAACCCTAACACCAACCCTAACCCTAACCCTAACCCTAACCCTAACCATAACCCTAACCCTAACACCAACCCTAACCCTAACCCTAACCCTAACCTTAACACCAACTCTAACCCTAACCCTAACCCTAACCCTAACCCTAACACCAACGCTAACCCTAACCCTAACCCTAAACCTAACCTAACACCAACCCTAACCCTAACCCTAAACCTAACCCTAATCCTAACCCTAACATTAACCCTAACCCTAACCCTAAAACTAAACCCTAACCCGAACCCTAACCCTAACCCTAACCCTAACAAGGGCAAGGTATACTGGTCAGCGACGGGCTAGTTCTAGGCCTCGGACTAGAGGGAGCCATGGGCGTTTGTCTAGACCTGAGCTAGGGCTAGTGGGAGCGGTAGGCGTAGCGCTGGGGTAGGCATAGGGCAAGAGGTGGGTGTCGAGGTAAACCTCGGTGTAGGCCTAGGGCCAGGAGTCGGAGCTGTGGCTAGGGTTAGGGATGGGGGTGGGCCTATAGGTAGGGGGAGCTGTAGGGCCAGGGGGAGAGGTAGGACCAGAGGTAGTGTTAGGCGTAGGCCTAGGGCGAGGGGTAGTGCTCGGGGTAGGGTTAGGTGAAGGGCTAGTGGTTGGCAGAGGCTTACGGGCAGTGTTCTGGTTAGGGCTCATGTTAGGCCTAGGACTAGTGGTAGTGGTAGGGGTTGGCCGAGGGCTAGGAGTAGGTGTCACGGGAGGGCTTTGGATAGTCCTAGGACTCGGAACAAATGTAGGGCTGGATTAGGGTGTGGCTAAGGGTGGGTCCAGGGTGATTTCGTAGGACACGGGTTAGTGCTCTGGCTAACGGTAGGGCAAGGTGTACTGGTCGGCGACGGGCAAGTGCTTGGCCTCGGACTAAAGTGAGCACTGGGCGTTGGTCTAGGGCCCGAGGTAGGGCTAGTGAAAGCGGTAGGCGTAGCCCTGGGGTAGGCATACGGCAAGGGGTGGGTGTCGAGGTAAACCTCTGAGTAGGCCTAGGGCCAGGAGTGGGAGCTGTGGCTAGTGGTAGGGATGGGGGTGGGCCTATGGGTAGGGGGAGCTGTAGGCCCAGGGGTAGGGGTAGGACCAGAGGTAGTGCTAGGCGTAGGCCTATGGCGAGTGGTCGTGTTCGGCGTAGGGTTAGGTGAAGGGCTAGTGGGTGGCATAGGCCAACGAGCAGTGTTAGGGTTAGGGCTCATGTTTGGCCTAGGACGAGTGGTAGTGGTAGGGGATAGCCGAGGGCTAAGGGTAGTTGTCACGGGAAGGCTCCGGGTAGTCCTAGGACTCGGAACAGGTGTAGGGCTGGATTAGGGTGTGGCTCAGAGTGGGTCCAGGGTGATTTGGTAGGACAAGGCTTATTGCTGTGGCTAACGGTAGGTCAAGGTGTACTGGTTGGCGACGGGCAAGTGCTAGGCCTCGGACTAGATGAGCCCTGGACGTTGGTCTAGGGCCCAAGCTAGGGCTAGGGGGAGCGATAGGCGTAGCGCTGGGGTAGGCATAGGTCAAGGGGTGGGTGTCGGGGTAAACCTTGTAGTAGGCCTAGGTCCAGGAGTTGGAGCTGTGGCTAAGGGTAGGGATCGGCGTGGGCCTCTGGGTAGGAGGAGCTGTAGGGCCAGGGATAGGGGTAGGACCAGAGGTAGTGCTAGGCGTAGGCCTATGGAGAGGGGTAGTGCTTGGGGTAGGGTTATGTGAAGTGCTAGTGGTTGGCAGAGTCCCACGGGCAGTGTTATGGTTAGAACTCATGTTAGGCCTAGGACTAGTGGTAGTTGTAGGGGATGGCCGAGGGCTAGGGGTAGGTGTCACGGGAGGGCTCCGGGTAGTCCTAGGACTCGGAACGGATTTAGGGCTGGATTAGGGTGTGGCTAAGGGTGGGTCCAGGGTGTTTTCGTAGGACACGGTTTAGTGCTCTGGCTAACGGTAGGGCAAGGTGTACTGGTCGGCGTCGGGCAAGTGGTAGGCCTCGGACTAAAGGGAGCACTGGACGTTGGTCTAGGGCCCGATCTAGGGCTAGTGGGAGCAGTAGGCGTAACACTGGGGTAGGCAGAGGGCAAGGGGTGGGTGTAGGGGTAAACCTCGGAATAGGCTTTGGGCCAGGAGTTGGAGTTGTGGCTAGGGGTAGGGATGGGGGTGGGCCTATGGATAGGGGGAGCTGTAAGGCCAGTGGTAGGGGTAGGACCAGAGGTAGTGCTAGGCGTAGGCCTAGGGCGAGGGTAGTGCTCGGGGTAGGGTTAGGTGAAGGGCTAGTGGTTGGCTGAGGCCCACGGGCACTGTTACGGTTAGGGGCCAT
Organism: Rhinolophus hipposideros; assembly: GCF_964194185.1. Classification (NCBI taxonomy): domain Eukaryota; kingdom Metazoa; phylum Chordata; class Mammalia; order Chiroptera; family Rhinolophidae; genus Rhinolophus; species Rhinolophus hipposideros. The sequence continues at coordinate 19,421 of NW_027669435.1, read as the reverse complement.
GTTAGGCCTAAGACTAGTTGTAGTGGTAGGGGATGGCTGAGGGCTAGGGTAGTTGTCACGGGAAAGCTCCGGGTAGTCCTAGGACTCGGAACGGATGTAGGGCTGGATTAGGGTGTGGCTAAGGGTGGGTCCTGGGTGTTTTCGTAGGACACGGGTTAGTGCTCTGGCTATGGTAGGGCAAGGTGTAGTCGTCGGCGATGGGGAAGTGCTAGGCCTCGGACTAGAGTGAGCACTGGGCGTTGGTGTAGGGACCGAGGTAGGACTAGTGGGAGCGGTAGGCGTAGTGCTGAAGTAGGCAAAGGGCAAGGGGTGAGTGTCGGGATAAACCTCGGAGTAGGCCTAGGACCAGGAGTGGGAGCTGTGGCTAGGGGTAAAGATGGGGGTGGGCCTATGGGTAGGGGGGGCTGTAGAGCCAGGGGTAGGGGTAGGACCAGAGGTAGTGCTAGGCGTAGGCCTAGGGCGAGGGGTAGTGCTCGGGGTAACCTGACCTTAACCCTAACCCTAACCCTAACCCTAACACTAACCCTAACCCTAATCCCTAACCCTAACCCTAACCCTAAACCTAACCCTAAACCTAACACCAACCCTAACCCTAACCCTAACCCTAACCCTAATTCTAACCCTAACCCTAACAATAAACCTAACCCTAACCCTAACCCTAACACTAACCCTAACCTAACCCCTAACCCTAACCCTAAACCTAACCCTAACCCTAAACCTAACACAAACCCTAACCCTAACCCTAACCCTAACCCTAACTCTAAACCTAACCCTAACCCTAACCCTAACTCTAACCCTAACACCAACCCTAACCCTAACCCTAACCCTAACCCTAAACCTAACACCAACCCTAACCCTAACCCTAACCCTAATTCTAACCCTAACCCTAACCCTAAGCCTAACCCTAAACCTAACACCAAGCCTAACCCTAACCCTAACACTAACCCTAACCTAACTCCTAACCCTAACCCTAACCCTAACCCTAAACCTAACACCAACCCTAACCCTAACCCTAACCCTAACCCTAACACCAACCCTAACCCTAACCCTAAGCCTAACCCCCAACCCTAACCCTAACCCTAACCTAACCCTAACCCTAACACCAACCCTAACCCTAACCCTTACCCTTACCCTAATTCTAACCCTAACCCTAACTCTAACCCTAACCCTAATCCTAACCGTAACCCTAACACCAACGCTAACCCTAACCCTAACCCTAACGCTAAACCTAACACCAACCCTAACCCTAACCCTAACCCTAACATTAACCCTAACCCTAACCCTAAAACTAAACCCTAACCCGAACCCTAACCCTAACCCTAACCCTAACAAGGGCAAGGTATACTGGTCAGCGACGGGCTAGTTCTAGGCCTCGGACTAGAGGGAGCCATGGGCGTTGGTCTAGGCCTGAGCTAGGGCTAGTGGGAGCGGTAGGCGTAGCGCTGGGGTAGGCATAGGGCAAGAGGTGGGTGTTGAGGTAAACCTCGGTGTAGGCCTAGGGCCAGGAGTGGGAGCTGTGACTAGGGTTAGGGATGGGGGTGGGCCTATGGGTAGGGGGAGCTGTAGGGCCAGGGGTAGAGGTAGGACCAGAGGTAGTGTTAGGCGTAGGCCTAGGGCGAGGGGTAGTGCTCGGGGTAGGGTTAGGTGAAGGGCTAGTGGTTGGAAGAGGCCCACGGGCAGTGTTCTGGTTAGGGCTCATGTTAGGCCTAGGACTAGTGGTAGTGGTAGGGGTTGGCCGAGGGCTAGGGGTAGGTGTCACGGGAGGGCTTTGGGTAGTCCTAGGACTCGGAACGGATGTAGGGCTGGATTAGGGTGTGGCTAAGGGTGGGTCCAGGGTGATTTCGTAGGACACGGGTTAGTGCTCTGGCTAACGGTAGGGCAAGGTGTACTGGTCGGCGACGGGCAAGTGCTTGGCCTTGGACTAATGTGAGCACTGGGCGTTGGTCTAGGGCCCGAGGTAGGGCTAGTGAAAGCGGTAGGCGTAGCCCTGGGGTAGGCATACGGCAAGGGGTGGGTGTCGAGATAAACCTCGGAGTAGGCCTAGGGCCAGGAGTAGGAGCTGTGGCTAGTGGTAGGGATGGGGGTGGGCCTATGGGTAGGGGGAGCTGTAGGGCCAGGGGTAGGGGTAGGACCAGAGGTAGTGCTAGGCGTAGGCCTATGGCGAGTGGTCGTGTTCGGCGTAGGGTTAGGTGAAGGGCTAGTGGTTGGCATAGGCCAACGAGCAGTGTTAGGGTTAGGGCTCATGTTTGGCCTAGGACGAGTGGTAGTGGTAGGGGTTAGCCGAGGGCTAAAAGTAGTTGTCACGGGAAGGCTCCGGGTAGTCCTAGGACTCGGAACAGGTGTAGGGCTGGATTAGGGTGTGGCTAAGGGTGGGTCCAGGGTGATTTGTTAGGACAAGGCTTATTGCTCTGGCTAACGGTAGGTCAAGGTATACTGGTCGGCGACGGGCAAGTGCTAGGCCTCGGACTAGATGAGCACTGGACGTTGGTCTTGGGCCCAAGCTAGGGCTAGGGGGAGCGATAGGCGTAGCGCTGGGGTAGGCATAGGTCAAGGGGTGGGTGTCGGGGCAAACCTTGGAGTAGGCCTAGGTCCAGGAGTTGGAGCTGTGGCTAGGGGTAGGGATGGGCGTGGGCCTCTGGGTAGGAGGAGCTGTAGGGCCAGGGATAGGGGTAGGACCAGTGGTAGTGCTAGGCGTAGGCCTATGGAGAGGGGTAGTTCTTGGGGTAGGGTTATGTGAAGTGCTAGTGGTTGGCAGAGTCCCACGGGCAGTGTTATGCTTAGAACTCATGTTAGGCCTAGGACTAGTGTTAGTGGTAGTGGTTGGCTGAGGGCTAGGGGTAGGTGCCACAGGAGGGCTCCGGGTAGTCCTAGGACTCGGAACGGGTGAAGGGCTGGATTATGGTGTGGTAAGTGTGGGTCCAGGGTGATTTCGTAGGACACGGTTTAGTGCTCTGGCAAACGGTAGGGCAAGGTGTACTGGTCGGCGTCGGGCAAGTGGTAGGCCTCGGACTAGAGGGAGCACTGGACGTTGGTCTAGGGCCCGAGCTAGGGCTAGTGGGAGCAGTAGGCGTAACACTGGGGTAGGCATAGAGCAAGGGGTGGGTGTTTGGGTAAACCTCGGAATAGGCTTTGGGCCAGGAGTTGGAGTTGTGGCTAGGGGTAGGGATGGGGGTGGGCCTATGGATAGGGGGAGCTGTAAGGCCAGTGGTAGGGGTAGGACCAGAGGTAGTGCTAGGCGTAGGCCTAGGGCGAGGGTATTGCTCGGGGTAGGGTTAGGTGAAGGGCTAGTGGTTGGCTGAGGCCAACGGGGACTGTTACGGTTAGGGGCCATGTTAGGCCTAAGACTAGTGGTAGTGGTAGGGGATGGCCGAGGGCTAGGGGTAGTTGTCACGGGAAAGCTCCGGGTAGTCCTAGGACTCGGAACGGATGTAGGGCTGGATTAGGGTGTGGCTAAGGGTGGGTCCAGGGTGATTTCGTAGGACACTGGTTAGTGCTCTGGCTAATGGGAGGGCAAGGTGTACTGGTCGGCGACGGGCAAGGGCTAGGCCTCGGACTAGAGTGAGCACTGAACGTTGGTCTAGGGCCCAAGGTAGGGCTAGTGGGAGCGTTAGGTGTAGCGCTGGGGTAGGCAAAGGGTAAGGGGTTGGTGTCGGGGTAAACCTCAGAGTAGGCCTAGGACCAGGAGTGGGAGCTGAGGCTAGGGGTAGCGATGGGGGTGGGCCTATGGGTAGGGGGAGCTGTAGGGCCAGGGGTAGGGGTAAGACCAGAGGTAGTGCTAGGCGTAGGCCTAGGGCGAGAGGTAGTGCTCGGGGTTACCTAACCCTAACCCTAACTATAAACCTAACCCTAACCCTAACCCTAACCCTAACCCTAACCCTAAACCTAACACCAACCCTAACCCTAACCCTAACCCTAACCCTAATTCTAACCCTAACCCTAACCATAACCCTAACCCTAACCCTAACACCAACCCTCACCCTAACCCTAACACTAACCCTAACCTAACCCCTAACCCTAACACTAACCCTAACCCTAACCCTAAACCTAACACCAACCCTAACCCTAACCCTAACCCTAATCCTAACACCAACCCTAACCCTAACCCTAAGCCTAACCCCTAACCCTAACCCTAACCCTAACCCTAACCCTAACCTAACCCTAACCCTAACCCTAACCCTAACCCTAACCTAACCCTAACCCTAACCCTAACCCTAACCCTAACCTAACCCTAACCCTAACCCTAACACCAACCCTAACCCTAACCCTAACACTAAACCTAACCCTAATTCTAACCCTAACCCTAACTCTAACCCTACACCTAACCCTAACCCTAACCCTAAACCTAACACCAACCCTAACCCTAACCCTAACCCTAACACCAACCCTAACCATAACCCTAAGCCTAACCCCTAAGCCTAACCCTAACCCTAAACCTAACCCTAACTTTAACACCAACCTCAACCCTAACCCTAAACCTAACCCCTAACCCTAACCCTAACCCTAACCCTAACCCTAACCTAACCCTAACCCTAACACCAACTCTAAACCTAACCCTAACCCTAACCCTAATTCTAACCCTAACCCTAAGTCTAACCCTAACCCGAAACCTAACCCTAACCCTAACCCTAACACCAACCCTAACCCTAACCCTAACCCTAAACCTAACCCTAACCCTAACCTAACCCTAACCCTAACACCAACCCTAACCCTAACCCTAACCCTAACCCTAACCCTAACCCTAACCCTAACCCTAACACCAAACCTAAACCTAACCCTAACACTAACCCTAACCCTAATCCTAACCCTAACCCTAACCCTAACCTAACCCTAACCCTAACACCAACCCTAACCCTAACCCTAATCCTAACCCTAACCCTAACCCTAACCCTAACCCTAACTCTAACCCTAACCCTAACCCTAACCCTAACCCTAACCCTAACCCTAAACCTAACACCAAACCTAACCGTAACCCTAACCCTAATCCTAACCCTAACCCTAACCCTAACCCTAACCCAAATAAGGCCAAGGTGTACTTGTCTGCGACAGGCAAGTTCTAGGCCTCGGACTAGAGCGAGCCATGCGCGTTGGTCTAGAGCCCGAGCTAAGGCTAGTGGGAGTAGTAGGCGTAGCGCTGGGGTAGGCATAGGGCAAGGGGTGGGTGTCGAGGTAAACCTCGGAGTAGGCCTAGGGCCAGGAGTGGGAGCTGTGGCTAGGGGTAGGGATGGGGATGGGCCTTTGGGTAGGGGGAGCTGTAGGGCCAGGGGTAGGAGTAGGACCAGAGGTAGTGTTAGGCGTAGGCCTAGGGCGAGGCGTAGTGCTCGGGGTAGGGTTAGGTGAAGGGCTAGTGGTTGGCAGAGGCCCACGGGCAGTGTTAGGGTTAGGGCTCATGTTAGGCCTAGGACTAGTGGTAGTGGTAGGGGATGGCCAAAGGCTAGGGGTAGGTGTCACGGGAGGGCTCCGGGTAGTCCTAGGACTCGGAACGGATTTAGGGCTGGATTAGGGTGTGGCTAAGGGTGGGTCCAGGGTGTTTTCGTAGGACACGGGTTAGTGCTCTGGCTATGGTAGGGCAAGGAGTAGTGGTCGGCGACGGGCAAGTGCTACGCCTCGGACTAGAGTGAGCACTGGGCGTTGGTCTAGGGACCGAGGTAGGGCTAGTGGGAGCGGTAGGCGTAGCGCTGAAGTAGGCAAAGGGCAAGGGGTGGGTGTCGGGGTAAACCTCGGAGGAGGCCTAGGACCAGGATTGGGAGCTGTGGCTAGGGGTAGGGAACGAGGTGGGCCTATGGGTAGTGGGGGCTGTAGGGCCAGGGGTAGGTGTAGGACCAGAGGTAGTGCTAGGCGTAGGCCTAGGGCGAGGGGTAGTGCTCGGGGTAACCGGACTTTAACCATAACCCTAACCCTAACCCTAACCCTACACCTAACACTAACCCTAACCCTAATCCCTAACCCAAACCCTAACCCTAACCCTAAACCTAACCATATCCCTAAACCTAACACCAACCCTAACCCTAACCCTAACACTAATTCTAACCCTAACCCTAACCCTAAACCTAACCCTAACCCTAACCCTAACCCTAACACCAACCCTAACCCTAATTCTAACACTAACCCTAACCTAACCCCTAACCCTAACGCGAACCCTAACCCTAAACCTAACACCAACCCTAAACCTAACCCTAACCCTAACCATAACACCAACCCTAACCCTAACCCTAATCCTAACCCCTAACCCTAACACTAACCCTAACCCTAACCCTAACCTAACCCTAACCCTAACACCAACCCTAACCCTAACCCTTACCCTAACCCTAATTCTAACCATAACCCTAACTCTATCCCTAACCCTAACCCTAACCCTAACCCTAACACCAACCCTAACCCTAACCCTAACCCTAAACCTAACACCAACCCTAACCCTAACCCTAACCCTAACCCTAACCCTAACCCTAACAAGGGCAAGGTGTACTCGTCAGCGACGGGCTAGTTCTAGGCCTAGCACTAGAGGGAGCCATGGGCGTTGGTCTAGGCCTGAGCTAGGGCTAGTGGGAGCGGTAGGCGTAGCGCTGGGGTAGGCATAGGGCAAGAGGTGGGTGTCGAGGTAAACCTCGGTGTAGGATTAGGTCCAGGAGTGGGAGCTGTGGCTAGGGTTAGGGATGGGGGTGGGCCTATAGCTAGGGGGAGATGTAGGGCCAGGGGTAGAGGTAGGACCAGAGGTAGTGTTAGCCGTAGGCCTAGGGCGAGGGGTAGTGCTCGGGGTAGGGTTAGGTGAAGGGCTAGTGGTTGGCAGAGGCCCACGGGCAGTGTTCTGGTTAGGGCTCATGTTAGGCCTAGGACTAGTGGTAGTGGTAGGGGTTGGCCGAGGGCTAGGGGTAGTTGTCACGGGAAAGCTCCGGGTAGTCCTAGGACTCGGAACGGATGTAGGCC
>NW_027669435.1:0-2500 GCF_964194185.1 Rhinolophus hipposideros | reverse complement strand
GACACGGGTTAGTGCTCTGGCTATGGTAGGGCAAGGTGTAGTGGTCGGCGATGGGCAAGTGCTAGGCCTCGGACTAGAGTGAGCACTGGGCGTTGGTCTAGGGACCGAGGTAGGACTAGTGGGAGCGGTAGGCGTAGTGCTGAAGTAGGCAAAGGGCAAGGGGTGGGTGTCGGGTTAAACCTCGGAGTAGGCCTAGGACCAGGAGTGGGAGCTGTGGCTAGGGGTAGGGATGGGGGTGGGCCTATGGGTAGGGGGGGCTGTAGGGCCAGGTGTAGGGGTAGGACAAGAGGTAGTGCTAGGCGTAGGCCTAGGGCGAGGGGTAGTGCTCGGGGTAACCTGAACTTAACCCTAACCCTAACCCTAACCCTAACCCTAACCCTAACACTAACCCTAACCCTAATCCCTAACCCTAACCCTAACCCTAAACCTAACCCTAAACCTAACCCTAAACCTAACACCAACCCTAACCCTAACCCTAACCCTAACCCTAATTCTAACCCTAACCCTAACAATAAACCTAACCCTAACCCTAAGCCTAACACTAACCCTAACCTAACCCCTAACCCTAACCCTAAACCTAACCCTAACCCTAAATTTAACACAAACCCTAACCCTAACCCTAACCCTAACCCTAACTCTAACCCTAACACCAACCCTAACCCTAACCCTAACCCTAACCCTAAACCTAACACCAACCCTAACCCTAACCCTAAACCTAATTCTAATCGTAACCCTAACCCTAACCCTAACCCTAACACCAAGCCTAACCCTAACCCTAACACTAACCCTAACCTAACTCCTAACCCTAACTCTAACCCTAACCCTAAACCTAACACCAACTCTAACCCTAACCCTAACACCAACCCTAACCCTAACCCTAAGCCTAACCCCTAACCCTAACCCTAACCTAACCCTAACCCTAACACCAACCCTAACCCTAACCCTTACCCTTACCCTAATTCTAACCCTAACCCTAACCCTAACCTTAACCGTAACCCTAACACCAACGCTAACCCTAACCCTAACCCTAACGCTAAACCTAACACCAACCCTAACCCTAATCTTAACCCTAACATTAACCCTAACCCTAACCCAAAACTAAACCCTAACCCGAACCCTAACCCTAACCCAAACCCTAACAAGGGCAAGGTATACTGGTCGGCGACGGGCTAGTTCTAGGCCTCGGACTAGAGGGAGCCATGGGCGTTGGTCTAGGCCTGAGCTAGGGCTAGTGGGAGCGGTAGGCGTAGCGCTGGGTTAGGCATAGGGCAAGAGGTGGGTGTCGAGGTAAACCTCGGTGTAGGCCTAGGGCCAGGAGTGGGAGCTGTGGCTAGGGTTAGGGATGGGGGTGGGCCTATGGGTAGGGGGAGCTGTAGGGCCAGGGGTAGAGGTAGGACCAGAGGTAGTGTTAGGCGTAGGCCTAGGGCGAGGGGTAGTGCTCGGGGTAGGGTTAGGTGAAGGGCTAGTGGTTGGAAGAGGCCCACTGGCAGTGTTCTGGTTAGGGCTCATGTTAGGCCTAGGACTAGTGGTAGTGGTAGGGGTTGGCCGAGAGCTAGGGGTAGGTGTCACGGGAGGGCTTTGGGTAGTCCTAGGACTCGGAACGGATGTAGGGCTGGATTAGGGTGTGGCTAAGGGTGGGTCCAGGGTATTTCGTAGGACACGGGTTAGTGCTCTGGCTAACGGTAGGGCAAGGTGTACTGGTCGGCGACGGGCAAGTGCTTGGCCTCGGACTAATGTGAGCACTGGGCGTTGGTCTAGGGCCCGAGCTTGGGCTAGTGGGAGCAGTAGGCGTAACACTGGGGTAGGCAGAGGGCAAGGGGTGGGTGTAGGGGTAAACCTCGGAATAGGCTTTGGGCCAGGAGTTGGAGTTGTGGCTAGTGGTAGGGATGGGGGTGGGCCTATGGATAGGGGGAGCTGTAAGGCCAGTGGTAGAGGTAGGACCAGAGGTAGTGCTAGGCGTAGGCCTAGGGCGAGGGTAGTGCTCGGGGTAGGGTTAGGTGAAGGGCTAGTGGTTGGCTGAGGCCCACGGGCACTGTTACGGTTAGGGGCCATGTTAGGCCTAAGACTAGTGATATTGGTAGGGGATGGCCGAGGGCAAGGGGTAGTTGTCACGGGAAAGCACCGGGTAGTCCTAGGACTCGGAACGGATGTAGGGCTGGATTAGGGTGTGGCTAAGGGTGGGTCCAGGGTGATTTCGTAGGACACTGGTTAGTGCTCTTGCTAATGGGAGGGCAAGGTGTACTGGTTGGCGACGGGCAAGTGCTAGGCCTCGGACTAGAGTGAGCACTGAACGTTGGTCTAGGGCCCAAGGTAGGGCTAGTGGGAGCGTTAGGTGTAGCTCTGGGGTAGGCAAAGGGTAAGGGGTGGGTGTCGGGGTAAACCTCAGAGTAGGCCTAGGACCAGGAGTGGGAGTTGTGGCTAGGGGTAGCGATGGGGGTGGGCCTATGGGTAGGGGGAGCTGTAGGGCCAGGGGTAGGGGTAGGACCAGAGGTAGTGCTAG
>NW_027669436.1:0-27180 GCF_964194185.1 Rhinolophus hipposideros | reverse complement strand
TCGCCAACACTTAAATGAAAAGATTTTACAAGGCTGGGTGTAAGCTGGTTCGACACCACTAGAGGGCGATTTAGCAATAAAAATCAAAAGCCTTAAAAAAACGTCTATACGTTCGATCCAGAAGTCTCTGTTAGAAATTTATTGCAAGAGATAATCCCATAGGTAGGGGTCGTATGTCATGATGTCACAAGGATATTCACCACTGTGGTAATATCATGATGGACTGTAGAAAACCGAAATGTCCAACTAAATGAATTAGGGAGGTGGTGAAATCCTTTTCTTATCTATTTTTACAGTTTGCCTAAGGAAAGGAAATTTTAAGAAAATTAAAAAACAACATGAACCAAATTTTTTTTTTTACAAATACACACAACAGAAAAATAGTGGCACGATATATATCAAAATGTTACTAGTCATCATTTCCAGAGAGGGGAGAATTAGAGGTGATTTTTTTGTCCTCTCTTGATTGGCTTTATTTTCTAATTTTTCTACAGTCATCATGTATCACATGTGGAATGAAAAAATTAAGAGTAATTAAAACAGCTACAAAGTTTTTAAAAGGTTGAGAAGATAAGAGACAATAAAGTAACAAAGAGGCAAACACTGGGCTGCTTCCTTCGTGGGAAGGGACAAAGATTTACTGAGCACAACTAAGGCAGGGCAAGGGCAGAGGGAGTGGGGCGCTGAGATCTACGTATAGGAAGGAAGTGGGGGGGCTGCCCACTCAGAGTCAGCGTGGGGTGGAAATAATGTGCCCCAGAGAGCAATTGGATCCACCTGGGGGGAGGGCAGGGGGCAGAGGGGACATCCCTGCTTATCTGTGACTGGCTCGGTTTCACTGAGCTGGGCCCCAAGCTGCAAAGGAGCTACTGTTCACCTTTCCTCCTCACCAGGTTGTTGGTGCTCAGGGAGCAGCACACCCAGAAAAACATCTAGTGGGGTGGCAGCACGAGAGGCCCTTGGGAGCAGGGCCCTGGGTCTGAGGCCTGTTTATCCCCCCACACCCTGGCGCTGTGGCCTCTCAGGGATGCTGATGGGGGGTACCACCGTGCCCACCCTCGTCACAGAAGCTCAGGATCATTCAGGGCGAGGTTCAGACCTTGCCCACGGCCACAGAGCTGGGAAGTAGGGGCAGAGCCCAGGTCTGCTGACACTGAAGCCTGGGGACTTTGACCCCCACTGTGCCCCTGCAGTGGTGGAACTGGGGTGCCTCTGCCCACCAGGGGACAGGGAAGAGCAGCCTGGGCAGAGAGGAAAGGCCAAGAGACACCGCCGGTCCAAGCAGCGGCCAGCAAAGCCCTCTCGAGGAGCTGTATCAGGCTCTAGCCCCCGCCGCTGTGGACCTCCAGGGAAAGTGATGCTGAGACCTAGTGGCTTTTAGTGCCACCTGATAGCCCAGGCAGGGGGCCAGGCTCCCGGCATCTGAGTCCTGCTTACCGCCTGCTCCTGGGGCTCTGAGACTGTCATCCCCCTGCATCTCCTCTCTCCTGTCTGGGCCCACCCCACACTCCCAAAGAAAGGGGTTGTCCTGGGAAGGGAAAAGATGCCTGTTGGACAGCTCAGAGCAGTCGGGGTACTGCAGCCATGCCCCTGTCTTCTGGACCTCCCAGAAGTGGGAAGACATCAGAGCTGGGACCAGGGGGCCCTTAGGGCCCCCTGGTCTGGCCGACAGGGACCCCTGGTCTGACCCACAGGGACCCCTGGTCTGACAGGCCCCAGGACACAGGGAATCAGCAAGCGCCCTGGAAGAGTGGGAGGCCAGGTCTTCAGTCCCTGGCTGTGTGACACTGACCCAATTGCTAAGTGCCACCTGTTGCGTGGGGACAAAACTGGCTTCTCCATTACAAGGTGACAGCGATAAGCAAATGAAAATGTGCCTGAGACGGCCCAGCACAGAGCCGGCGCTCGGTCAGCAGGAGCGCAGAGCCCGGCAGAGGCTTGGGTCTGGGGGGGCACTTAGTTCACACAGCACCTGCACTGGCTCCTGCGCCAGCACGGCGCGGGGGGGCGGGGGGCCATCCCAGCTGCCAGGGGTGAAGAAGCCAGACTTACTTGAGGATGTCTTTCTTATTGAAGAACGAGCAGTCCTGTAGAGAAAACACACGCAGTGGGTTGTGAGGCCCGGATGCTCCTTCCTCAGCACCTCACCGGGATGGCCCCGGGCAGTGCTGGGGGGAAGAGTCACCACCACCCTCCCGGCCCAGCCCACAGGGGACAGCAGTCCGTGGGTCCAGAAACCACCTCTTGAAGCCCTGGGCCTGACCCAGGGGATGGAGTGCAGCTGTGGGAGCTGTGGGGCACCTGGGGAAGCAATGAGCGGGCAGAGGTGGGGGCCCGTGTGCAATCCCAGGGCAGTGGGGCGCAGCTGAGGATGAAGAGGGCCACCGTCACAGTGCAGCCCCTGAGAAGGGAGCCTCGTGGAGCTGGGCGGTGTGTGAGTGGCCGTGGGAAGCAGCCTCGTGCTCAGAAACCGAGAGTTTTAGGCACACAGACGGCGGGAATGGCAGCGTCTACCTGACGCCTGAAGCCACAGGGATCGATGAGGTCACACCGGGAAGGCAGTGGAAAGGCTGAGGGGCGGAGGAAGGTGCCAGAGGGGAACTGGGGGCATCTGGACGAGGGCAAGGGCACCAGCCCTTCGCAAAGCCATTCCGGTGCTTGCTAGGTGCAGGCCAAGCTGAGAGCCACAGCACTGTGCGCGATGGCCATAGGCCTGGTGGGGGGGCGGGGGAAGGCTCTGAATCCTGTTTTGTTTAATCCTCCGCACTAGCCTATGGGGGCAGGCATTGTCTGCCCAGTTTACAGATGGGAAAGCTGAGGTTCAGCAAACTGCAACTCTTTGTCCATGGAAAAAGTCGTGTGACAATGGTGATACTGTGTCTCTTGAAAAAAAGAGAAAGGAAGGAGGGGAGGAACGAGGAGAGGAGGGAAGGGAGAGGAGGGAAGGAGTGGAGTGAGAAAACTAAGGGACTGTGGCCTAAGGTGGGACAGGCGACAATGAAGCAGTCAGACCTTCACTTGGGAGGAGACTGACATCTAGCTGGGCCCTGGCTGTGGTGATAGAGGAGGGGACCCCCAGGGGACGCTGAGTTACAGGACTTGCCCTCCACTGAACATGTAGCTGTGGGACAGCAGAGTTGGAGCAGCTGGAGGAGTAGGCCTGGGGTCTGGGGAAGGCAGCAGAAATGTTTTGGAGTTTCAGGGGTGTGGGCATGGATCCAAAAGGCAGGGAAGGGGTCTGGGAGGAAAACTGAACCTTCAGGATCATTGGCACCTGGGGATGGGGAGGAGGATAGGAGACCCTGCAGATGGGGGAGGGAGGGGTCACCCACAGCTGGCCCGGCTGGCCTGAGGCTGGCTGGAGAGTCAGAGGGTGGGAGGTGAGGCTCTCAGGTTTCACAGCTCTCATTTCTCCCACCCACTGGGCTGCACTGGCGGGTCCTTCCAGGCTCTGGCAAAGGATTAGAACCCAATGCTGGGACTGGCTCCTACAGGGTAACCTGAAGCCAGGCTGCTCTGAGTGGGGACCCAGGCTCCCTGCCCCCTCAGGGCTACTCTTCACTCCTCAGCACCGTCTACCTTCTCACCTGTGCCCACCTTGGAGCCTTTACCACACTGTGCCCCCCACCTAGACCGCCTCTTGCCGGCCCTGCTGGGCCTGCTCCAGAGCTGCGCTATTTGTGAAACTTGCAGTAAAGCAGAAGCTCCCTTCCATCCCGCTCTCCCACTGCCATGAGTGCCCTCCCCTAGCACACACCTCACTGCCTGCCTCTCACAAAGCTATACTGGAGGCAAGGAGCACACATGGCACCCCCTCCTCCCCAGGATTCAAGATTCATATTCCAACCGGCATCTCGGCCTTCGTTTACCCTTCTGTAAACTGGGGCCAGGAGTCGGCCTCCCTGTGACTATCAGGGCAAATTCCAGCACCTGGTCCACCCCAGGCGCCCCACGAATGTGGTCCCATTCCTTGTCAGGGCCTCAAGTGCCACTGAGAAATCTGTTGTTGGCAACCAGGCTTCCAGGAGGAGAAGGGGCCACGTCAGAGGCCCCACACTTCAAGCCCGACACCAAAATAAACATTCACGTGGCTGCCAAGCCCCGGCTGCTGTCATCTCTCCCACCACACTCTCCACAAGGCGACCACGACCACACCACACGGTCTGGCCGTCTGCCTGAGGGAGGTGGGCAGGGAGCACCCCAGTGGGGCCCTGAAGGAGAGAGCATCTGGAGGGGGTGGCGAGGGAGGAGGGAGCGGCGGCTGCAGGGCCCAGGGCAGGCTGGCCCGCGGGCAAGTCAGGGGCTGGGCTCCTGTGCCACCAGAGGCAAGTCGCACAGGGTGGGAGGGCACTGGGTCTCCGACCTGGGCAGCTCGCTGGCTCCTGAGGCAGGGGACCTCCACGGGTCTAAGGGGCGGCTGCAGGGGACCTGAGAGAGGGAGCTTGGAGAGGTGACCATGGAACACTGGTGCCTGGCTGGCCTCCTTCCCCAATTATTTCCATGCTAGCGCCACAGCGAGAGCCCCCCACGGACAAACAAGACATCATCCCCCACTTAAAACCGCATTTGGAGGACGAAGGACCTCAATCCCCACCGAGGTAGGACCCCAGCTGGTCCTGCTTCGCAGAGGTTCGCTCTCCTGGGCCGCTTCCCGGGATGAGGGGTCCCGCCTGCAGCCCACGTGAAGGCTCCGAGGAGTTGCGGCCCAAGGTCAAGCTTGGAGTGAGGGCAGAGGCCGGGGCGACTCGGGACCCGGCCTTTGGGGGCCTGGCAGCGACGGGAAGACGAGGGGAGGGCGCGGCTCACCTGGTAGTTGTCCAGCTGCTCCTCCGTGAAGATGGTCTGCTTGTTCCCCATGGTGCGCGCAGCCAGCCGGGCGCCGCCTCCCACTCGCGGCCGCTCAGCCCCACGCGCAGCCCGCCGCGCAGCCCACGGGAGGGGCGGGGCCGGGCCCGGGGGCGGGGCCTGTGGGCGGGGCCTGTGGGCGGGGCCTGTGGGCGGGGCGCGGGCCGCAGGTCCGCAAGGGGGCGCCCGGGCCCAGAGAGCGGGCGCTGCCCTCAGGTCTCGTGCCCCTGCGCGTGGTGTGGGCGGCGCGCACCCGCCACGTCTGGGCTGCGGACACCTGGCTGCGGCGCCGGTGCGGGCGTGACCCCGGCAGGGCCTTCTCCCACCCGTCCTTCGCGGAGAGGGAGGGGTCACTCAGCTGCCTCCTGAGACCCGTCCCGGGCCAGGCCGGGGCAGGGCACCTCCGGCCCCTGGGCCTCGTGGGGAGGAGGACAGGATTTGCTCGCCTATTTTTGAGTCCTTGGACGCAGATGTGAGACTTGAGAGGATCTAAAGGGCTACTGTGTCCTGAGACTGGGACGAAGGCCAGGACATTTTCTGGGGCTTTTAAGCAAATGTCATCGCTGTCAAGTGCCTTTTAGGGGTCCAGCACACACGTGTGCGTTCTAACGCCAGCACAGCTGATTCTACAGGCATTACCTCCATCTCACAGATGAGGACACTGAGGCGCGAGTGGTCCAGTAACTTGCCCCGGGGTCCACAGCTGGGAAGCGGCAGAATCTGGCTGGAGGCAGACACTGGTCGGCAGCCCCTATTCCACACGGCGCTTTGATGATAAGGCCAGGACTTCATGCTGAAAACAGGAGGTTTGTTTCTTAAACCACTTGAGAGGCTCACCCCGAGTTTCTGACTGAGTAGGTCTGGGGTGGCCAAGAATGTGGGCATCCACGTTCCCAAGTGGTGTTGAGAATCACTGAGAACCCTCAGTCTCGCGGCCGCCTCCTCACCCTTCATTTGTATTGGATATGGGGGATAGGGGCCTCAGCCTTGGGAAAGAAGTCAGGATATGTGACCAGAAATTCAGAGAATGTGGACTTTTCGGGCAGAGAGGCCTTTGTAAGACTCGCCCCACCCGCACTTCCCTTTTATATTAGAGTTGGGAAAACTGAAACCTCTCCAAAGCGCACAATCACTTAGAAAAGTTCTGCCCATCTCAGATTTCACATGGTCACAAACGGGCCAGTTTTCTGTGTTCAGACCCTCTGGCATGTTCTTTTACAGTTGCTAATCTCTGTTGATGTGCAGTCCAGCCGTTCCAGGTAGCAACACCAGGACCTCTACAGCACACTGCGTTTTCAGCTCTGGGAGCCCCTCGCCCCTCCTCCCACAGAATGGGAGCAGCAACCTGACTAGAAAATTCCTAGAACACATCCTTTTTGATCGCTATTGTTGGTGACCTGAATGAGGCCCTCTCTTGAACTATTACAACAATGCTGTGAGGAAGGTCAAGGGGTACAGTTCCCATGTTACAGATGAGAAACCTTGGGCTCAGAGAGGCAAAGTGATTTGCCCAGTGCCACCCAGCTAGGATGTGGCAAAGCACGTCTCAATCTCATTCTCTGATTCCAGATCACATGCTTCTGCGGCTCCCAGCAGTTGGCTGTGGTCCCTGAGAAGGACAAAGTGTGTTTGAAGTGAGGGTGAATGGAGGAAGAGGAAAGAATCATTGATTATACCTGTGCTGTGCCCATTTACTGAATAGGACGATTGCATGAACGCCCTTAAGTCTGTAGTTTCGTCTCATCATCCCATTTCACAGGTAAAGAAATAGTCTTAGAGAAGGTGACTTGCCAAGGTCACACAGCTGGTAATGGATGGATTTAAATCCGGCCCCGTCTAGAGCATGTGGTTACTGTTTCTATAGGCATTGAGAATACAGCATCGCACCGAAACAAAAATCCTGCTCTCCTGGCATTTACCCCTGGCGGAGAAGACAGATTGTAAATAAACAAGGGAAATATACATGGTATGTCAGGTGTGGGATAAGTACTATAGAAAATAAAGCAGGGAAGGGGGGCATAGGTAGCAGTAGGGAGGAGGGGTTGCCATTTAAAATCGAGTGCACAAGAAAGGCTCTATTTACAACTAGCCTTCTGGAAGATGAAAAGGAGAACTGCAAGGAGGTAGCACTTCACCCACCGGAGGGTGGCTGTAATGAAACGGGCAGACAACAAGTGACCGGAATCTAGGAAGCGGGGAACCACCGTGCTGCGCACCCAGCTGCTGAATCCAGGACGGAGGAGGCTGCAGGAGGAGTGGGCCGGGAGAGCGGAACCCGGCGGCTTCCGCGTCGGTCGCGGCCGCGTGCGTCACCTGGAAGCGGGCCGCGACTGGCCGGCGGAGGCGGCGCGTGTGCAACGGCCGCTGAGCGGCGCGGGGACTCCCCGGGCGGGCCCTGGGGCGGGGCCTGCGAGGCGGGGCCTGCGAGGCGGGCGGGCGCGGGCCGCACGGCTGCGCACTGAGGCCGCGCTGTCGCCGCGGTGAGGAGACGCGATGGCAGGGCCCGCGTGGATGTCCAAGGTAAGCGCCCGGCGGGCGGCGGCGGCCGCGTGCATCGGCGGGCCGGCTGGCGGCGGCTCCGCGGCCGGCGCGCGGAGGGGCGCACCCCGCACCCAGCGGCCGCGCCCGGAGGGGACGGCGTCAAGGTCGAGGAGGGGCGCGGCCCTGCTCCCGGTCCGTCCCCGGGGCCGGAGCCCAGGCCCCGCGCCGAGCTGCGCGTCCGAGGCTGGGACCGCTCCTTGCTGGCGGCCGGGTCTCCCGCGGGCCGCGCGGCGGAGCCGGGTCACCTCGCGGGCCGCGGGCGCCGGGCAGGCGAGGTCCGGGGTGAGATCCCCGTCCGCTTCCTGCCGGGCCCCCACCCCAGCTCTCCCCGGGCTGCTCCTGCGACTGTGTCCCCTTCGAAGGACACGGACCCCTCTTACCACCTGCACCCTCGGAGAGGGAGAGCACTAGCGCCTCCTTTACCTTTTCCGTGAGAATCTACGATCTGGAGGGCTTCCGCCCCCACGGCAGCTCAGGGCTAAGACCATCTCTGCGGCTCCTTGATTTCCCGTGGCGCCCAAGACGCGCCTGAAGAGGTCATTCTCAAGGTCACGCAGGAAGTCGGTGTCAGACCCGACGAGGAACCCAGGCGTCTTGGTGTTCCTAGTTCTTAGTTCCATTCTGCCTGCTGTGGGGCCAAGGTCACATTCCAGATTATAGGTACAGGGAAGAACAGACTCTTGGGGTAAAGAGCAGTTCCCTAGAAATCTACCATAAGGAACATAATTGTTTTCCTAAAGAATTTTATACTCTTTTTTTGTTTTGAGTTTACAGTGAGGTCCACATGCACTGTTATTTAGTGAAAACGCTCTGCACAGGAATGTAAGAGTCTTAGATTGAAATCCTGGCAGTGCCACTGATTGGCTATGTGATCCTGAGCAAATTGCTTTACATTTCTGAGCCTTAATATGCCCATCTGTAACATACACTTATTCACAGAGTTGTTTAATGATTACATAAAATAATATAAAAGCAGCTAGTACTTGCAGAAGGAACATACACCTGAAGCGTTCTTAGCTGTCAACATAGGAGGTGTGATCAAAAACTATGGGGAATGTTGCTGTCACCTGCCATCCAAGGGAAACGCAGGGACCTTCAATATAGGAAGTGGCGCCTCGAACCTTAGTAACAGTGTGTGACAAGTTTCAACTGGTTTGGTGCGGTCAGTCGGGTGTGAGCTACTGTTGAGAGGAGTGTTTTAAAGTGTGTTTTAATCATCCTCCATCATGACAACGCTCCATGTCACACATTGCTTCTGATGTACGGCAATTTCTGTCAAATAAAACATTACGGTATGTCCTCGTCCACCTTATTCACCATGCGATTTGTGGCTCTTCCTCAAAGTCAGAATGACCATGAAAGGTAAACATTTTGCATCGATTCAGGACATCGAAGCAGTCACGATAGCGCAACTAAAGACACTCATGGCAAAGGAAGTGGCAAGGACGATGGGATGTGTTCAAAGCGAGGGGCAGTATTTTGAGAGGGATTAATGGCAGTGTTTGTTTGTTTTTAAATTTAAACATTCACCGTAGTTTTTGATCATACCTCGTATTTACTCATATCTTGCAGTCATGAAACAGACTGGTTCTTGGGCATCAGTAGGGTTTTATTCAGTAACTGGGTTGTGCTTGTTACGTCTTCGGACCTGGATTTGTGTGACGGTAACTGTTAGGTCACATTTGCTTCTGAAGGTGAAGCAGCTTCTGTGTCACTGCCTAAACAGAAGTCAGTCCCTTAACCACTGAGCTTACACGTAACACCAAACTCACCTGTGGTAGGTACGGGCAGCCTTCAGAACAAGGGACGAAAGCAGCATAGTTGATAATCAGTGCGCTATCAGTATGTTTTGCCTTCAGGGTCTATAAGGAGAAAACCCATAGATGTTGAGACAGTGTTGGGTTGTGGAATCACAAGACCAGGTTCTCCTCTGACACGGACTCCCTGTGTGACCTTTGACAGTCATGTGACTTCTGTGGTTCTGCTGGACCAGTTTCTCCCTTTAGGGACTGGAGTAGAAGTTGCCTCAGGGGCAGATCCTCTGAGGAAAACCCAACGTTTGAGCTAAAAAATGTGTAGTTTCAATCTACCTTCAACATCTTTTAACAAATTATTTATAAAATGGACTTTAAAAGCATATGGTACTTAAGTTCTCAAAACAAAGGTAAATGAATATTTAGGTTTTCAGATCTGAACTAGGTAGCCACATTGAGCTAATATATGAGAAAATATCCCTCGGAAGTTCCCAAATATCTCTGCAAACTTACAGCATTAGCAGCCATCAGCAGTGGCTTTGTTTCTGCCTCTCACTGCATGTGGTTTAATTCTGTTAACGACATTTCTTTGTTGATATTAATATAGGTGTCTCGGCTGCTGGGGGCATTCCACAACCCAAAACAGGTGACCAGAGGTTTGGCTGGTGGTGTGAGTATAATTATGTCTTTTATTTTTTCCTTTTAGAAGTTTCTCAAGAAAGATTTATTATCTAGCCCTTTATCTCCATTTATTTAAAAGTAGGGAAAATTGGCCATATTTATACTGTAAAAATTATTGGCTAACATGCACAAATCCATTAGGTCACATTTAAAAGAATTATATTACAGCTGGCTATGTAAGCCTGTCACGTAAATATCTTGAAGGAGACTTGTTAAAAATAGATAGAAATTTCCCTTGAGCCTGTTATTTCCCAATCTCATTTTGGGAAGACAGTGTTTTTCAAAACTAGTACAACATGAGAAAAAATTGTTGAGAAGCTTCAAAGCCTGCTTTGCGTTTTTATTTTGTGAGCTTCCCTAAAAACAGTAGCGTGATCGCCTATTAGCGTGATCACCACATTTCTAGAACATTCTAATACCGTGGGTCAGTGACTTCCTATCTGTTTCTATTTTACCCTTTGTTATAGAATCTGATGGGACTTCATTATTCCTGCACTCCCACGTCACATCTTATTCCAGGAGGGATTTGCAAGGCCATGCTACATCTTCCCCCATTTACTGTCTGACTATGGAATAAAGATTGTTCTGGTGGCCTGATGATATTTGTCATGACATGTTGGGAGAACAGGAAGCAGCAGCCAGGAGGTCCTAGGCTCAGCAGAGCCCATGAGCAATGCAAAGATACAGAATGCGGTTCCTCTCCAATCCCAAGGACAGTGAACCGAGCGTTTCAAACATGTTCCGAAAGCTAATGATATGACCGTTACACTCTATTATTTGATTTTTACACTATCCATTAAAAACAAGTATCAGCCTGGTGGGAAGGGTGTTATATTTGAAAGGTATAAGAAGAGAAACTAACGTTTACAAAGATTTCTTCAGCTGTACAGAAACATTCAGAAACAATTAGTCCACCTGCTCAGGGAGTAACACTGGAAGGCCAAAGACCAGGGAAACTTGATTCTGGGATTTAAGAAGAGTAGCTCAGGCAGCTGCAAATGAGTAAGGCCAGGGACGTTGTCCAGGTGGGGAAGTCCCCAAGTGGAGGGAGAGGGTCTGAATATTATCTTAGGTCTTTTAAAACCTCTTATTATTTCCCTTTACACATTTGTATATCTGTGTTTGAAACGCTTCATTCTGCTTGAAGCTTTTGAAATAAATCATTGATGCTACATTAAAAATGCACTAAGTATAACTCAGATTCTGCATGTATGATCACATGTGCTGTTCTTATTGGTTACATGTAAACTTTACTGAGCTCATTTTAATTACATTTGCCATTAAGGAGCCAGTTTCATAGAGGAACTCAGAAAAATGGAGACCCTCTCTTGATGTGAAGTCTCGTCTTCTCTGAGTGCCAAAACAGACCTCAGTGGTATTCTGGGAGTGTGTTGGAAAGTGTTCTGTGAGACTGAACAAGCTGCGTGAGAAACTAAACTTTCCAGGACTCCAGTGGCGAGGAAAGCACTTGCCTCCATGAGAAGCCGTCTAAATTTTAGAGAGAATGTTGTTGAAATTTTTTGCTCTCTTTGGTTTTATGCACTTGAATTAATGAGTCCCTTTGTAGCTGGTGTGAAAAGTAGTATCAATGGGGAAGTCTACTTAGTTTATTTTTTTATCTAAAGAACATCACTGGAGTTCTTTTTACTACCTCTGAACTCAGGTAAAGAGTAGACTTGTGGAGTCTTGATTCTTACCTCCTCTTGGACAAGCCCTTGGGAGGTAGGTCTGTTTTCTTAACGGCATTTGGGTCTTTTTGACAGCCTCCCCCCCCAATAAGCTGGATTTCCTTGTCAATGACATTGTGTTTTAGACCTTCAGAAGTCAATTCTTACTGTCTTCTTTGATTTCTTATATTCAGGTTCAGACAGTAACTTTAATTCCTGGAGATGGTATTGGCCCAGAAATTTCAGCTGCAGTTATGAAGATTTTTGATGCTGCTAAAGTAAGTGGGCTTAAAAAAAATACCCTTAATAAGAACTTGTAGAAAAGTTTCCTTACCAGTTGGAGTCTGTGAACTTTAGGATGAATTGTCCCCATTTGTATGAAGCTGATAAGGTCTGCTGTTAGTCTTCACGATTCTGCACAGGGGTGTTCGCTGTGTCACCATGGGTGGTTCCAGCCACCACATGGCACCGGCTCTGGCGAGTGATCAGAGCAGTGCCACAGTGTTCGAGGGTCTCTGCACCTTGCCTGGGTTCAAGGTCTCCCAGCCCTGCCAAATCACTGTCTGCCTCTTTCTGCCTCCCTGCCAAACAGGAGAATGCAACTGGTATTTCAAAACACTACATAGGAGGTTTTGAAAGATTTAAAAAAAAATTCCTGATGTGGTATCATCAAGTGTAAGGTTTTATTATTCTTACAGCCCAGTCTTCAATGCAGGTAGATATCTTATAATCCTTTTGTTTTGGGCATTTAGGAAATTTGGACTTTGTTTGATATGATGATTTATTATTACTATTTATAGCTGTTAGGCGATATAATGTGTAAGATTAAATTAGTGTTTGTCATGATACCAACAGCTATAAATCAAGGAAAGCAACTTAGTGAAACTACACGTACGTTGTTTTTCCTATATGAGTTCCTTGTTAAAACTCCTGCAGAGGAAATTATGCTTCAACACTAGCACATACCCCCAGCGGACTGAAATATGGTCGCTCACTGAGCTGTGAGAGGTGGACAAGGAGCACGTCTTCCTCTGTTATTCCCAGTGCACGCTAAGTGTGCGGGCTGCCAGATGTGTGTGCACACGTTGCAGGGTGTATGTGGAAAGACAGGATGACACTGGCTTATACCTTAAAACTGTTCCCTTCATAATTCACATACTGCACAGTTCACCCATGTAGAGTGTATAGTTCAATTCAGTGGTTTTTCGCACAGAGTTGTGTAGCCATCGCCACAATCTAATTTTAGAACACTTTCATCACCCAGAAAGAAACCCCACACTTGTTAGCAAGCACTACCCATCCCCCCCACCTCGCTCACCCTGTCCCTCCCATCACCAGCCCCTGGCAACCACTAACCTGCTTTCTGTTTCCATAGATTTGCCTATTCTGGACATTTCATATGAGTAGAATCTAAGAATCTATGGTCTTTCATGACTGGCTTCTTTCACTTAGCATAAGGTTTTCAAGTTCATCCATGTATCACTTCTGTGAACCATTTCTCCCCTTCTGATAATATTCTAATTATAGCCATGTTGAGTTGTGCAAACAAGAAGTGGACAGGTGGCAGCTAGGAGCATGACTGGATGGGAAACTGTGGAGGGTCCTTCTGGGCATATAGAGAACGACATCTCTTCCTACATGTTAGGAACCTTCTGGAGCTTTATTGTGTGTCTTCACCAGTCGCATCCAGAGGTGAAGAAGTTTCTTTGTAATTGTGGTATGAATGCCAGTCTGTTCAGCTTTTCCAGCTCACTGTGCTGTGCTCTGCATACAGGTGCCTGTTCAGTGGGAGGAGCGGAATGTCACTGCCATTCAAGGACCGGGAGGAAAGTGGATGATCCCTCCAGAAGCCAAAGAGTCCATGGATAAGAACAAGATGGGCCTGAAAGGTAGCCCTGCAGTGGGTGTGATGTCATCGCCGATTTCTGCTGCCACTCTTACATTTTGGAACGTTCATGCATTTAAGCTAAATGAAGCCAGCCTTTTATGAAGCAACTTACTCATAGTAAGATGCTTTGCTTTTTATTTTGGGACATATTTTTCCCCAGTAAAAACATTAAGTATTACTGGCCAATGTCCAATGACAGTATACATTTATCTTCACCGACATTTATCTTTTGCATACCTTTTACATTTTATCTTAATTAATACAAATTTAAGGACATGAGGTGACAGATTTGAATCCGGACAGAACAGGTTTGAATCTTGTCCCTGCCACTTCCTGGCTGGGAGGCCTCCACAGACGTCTTACTCTGGTTTTGTTTGATTTTTCCACTGCATTTGATGGCTGCTAGAGCTGGCGCTTCCCAGGAGGGTGGTGAGGATTAGATCACGTCCCGCAGCCGGCCTGGTGCTGGGCCTGTCAGTAGGCGCTCAGTATGACAGGAGTGCGGCCGGCGGCCCAGAAAGCTTCCACGAGGAGCTTCTCTTCCTCCATTTGATTCTGAGGGCGCGTGAAGAGAGGCAGACACATTTCACAAGGCAGCTTAAGCGGGTCAGTGGGCAACACTGGGAGTGGGTGCCTCAGGGTGACCAGCCACGACGGACTCATTCCCGACGAAGAGAACATCAGACTCAGAGACAGGGTACCCGTGTGTCCTTCTGAACTCCTGTTCTGTTGTGCAACTGTCCCTGGTTTGTGAAGCGTCCGTTAGACGTGTCACACAGCTATTTCATGTCCAAAGAGCGGGCCCTAAATACAACCCTGATGGAAAAGTGAAGAAAAAAGGAATCTCAAGTAAACATTATGCACTTGTGTTTATAAAGAAGGAAAGGTCCTTGTCATCTGGGGATTCTTCTTTATTACAGGCCCTTTAAAGACCCCAATAGCAGCTGGCCACCCATCCATGAATTTATTGCTGCGTAAAACGTTCGACCTTTATGCAAATGTCCGACCATGTGTCTCAATCGAAGGCTATAAAACCCCTTACAACGACGTAAACATTGTCACCATTCGTGAGAATACGGAAGGGGAGTACAGTGGAATCGAGCATGTGGTATGTTTGTGGAGGCTCTTTTTATTCTTGGCTGGGTTGTTTCCCATGCACGTGGCAGTTGCTCAGATTCTCAGGGGCAGTTCACGCTGACCACTGTGAGGTGGGGCATTTGTCTTGGTCCTGCGTCTGGCCACAGAGGTGCCAGGAGGACCAGCGCATGGGTCCTGGGAACGTGCCCCGTTTGAATTTTGCATCCTGACTTCACGGGCGCTCGTGGGCAGGCGACCATGGTTGCACCTCAGCCCTCCCTGCAGTGGGGCTTCCCGTCCCTGCCTCGCAGGGTTCGGTGATCGTGAACCCCACTGACTGTGGGCCGCGTGATGCTAGCCATGGCCGTGGGCCCTGCATGACGCCACTGCAGATGTCCCGTGCCCTTTCCAGAAGCAGGACTTGTGTGTTTCAGATCGTGGACGGAGTTGTGCAGAGCATCAAGCTCATCACCGAGGAGGCGAGCAGGCGCATTGCGGAGTTCGCCTTCGAGTACGCCCGGAACAACCACCGGAGCAACGTCACCGCCGTGCACAAGGCCAACATCATGTGAGTCCCTGCGGGGCACTGTCGGGAGGCCAGTACGGCCCTCTGCTCTCCTCTCCAGCTAGCTCACCAACCCCGGGTGTCTTGGTCCGGTGCTTCTGTCGTCACCTCCTGCGTGACGTGCCTCACTGGGTGAGTGACTGGAGCAGATTTGGGCGGCAGGAATCCAGGTCCCGGAAGAAGCAGAGAAAGAAGCTGTGGACTCTGGGGCCCCGGGTGCTGAGGCCAGTAGGTTTCAGAAGTAGAGCAGTGGGCGTGGCTCCGCAGTGGCCACGTGCTCAGGGCCTACGGCAGCCCGTGCACCTGACGGAGCAGTGACACCTGTGTCACTGGCAGCTTAAGTCCTCAGAGCCAGTCTGCAGGCCGTCTCTGACATATGAAGAAACGGGTACCTGACCTAAGGAGGGTGGTGAGTGTGGAAGGTAGCGAAGCCATGTATTAATAAATAATCCAGTAAGTTAGCCTTCTTAATGTAGCCGCATGACACTACCGCCTAAAAACCAAGTTTACTGTAATTGAAGGCAGACGTCGTGGCTTCTGGAACTTCAATTTCCTGAACTTACTTTACTTCTCTGATTTGATGCTTTTCTCTCTACAAGTTTTTGCTTTCAACACTTTTTATTTGGTTAAATACAGGCGGATGTCCGATGGGCTTTTTCTGCAAAAATGCAGGGAAGTTGCAGAAAACTGTAAAGATATCAAATTCAATGAGATGTACCTTGATACAGTGTGTTTGAACGTAAGTACGTTTTCATACTGACCTGCCCGTCTGGAGTGCAGTGTGTCCTGCGCTGTATACGCTGACTGCTAAACGCACCTATGCTTCCCGTAGATGGTACAAGACCCTTCCCAGTTCGATGTCCTCGTTATGCCAAATTTGTATGGAGACATTCTGAGGTGAGCCGGGCTGTGCCTTTTTGGCCTACAGCTTATTTATAAACGTCCAGAAGGAAACTGATTTAAAAATTTCAATCAAGTGTTATAAAAGACAGCATTTGCTGTGAGCTAGGACTCGGGCCCTGATGAGGCGGGAGGCGGGACTAGTGGTCACAGGCGGGTGCGTCACTCCCTCCTTCACATGCCCTGTTGGCTCTGGGCTAGTGCTCCCTGATCGCTCATTCCTTCACATTTTTCAGGTGTGGTGTTGGTTGGTCGGGTGATTGACTTCAATGTTTTATGCAGAGCTAGGTAGGTGGGTGGTCATTTTTACAGATTTTTTGTAACTTTTGACATAATTTCAGAACTTACAGAAAAGTTGCAAGAATAGTACAGAGAATTCCTGTGTATTCAGCACCCAGGTTACCCAAATGTTAACATTTTATCACTTTCACGGTATTACTCCCTCTCTCCTTCTACACACACACACACACACACACACACACACACACTCTCTCTCTCTCTCTCTCTCTCTCTCTCTCTCTCTCTCTCTCTCTCTCCCTCTCACTCTCTCTCTTGGCCAAATGGTAATTTTCTGACTCCATCATTTCCTTCTTACATTCATTAGTGGGTGTTCTACTGTACGGATAAGCTCTTCCTTGTCTCGTGTGTATCTGTTTACTTATCAATTAGGACTCAAGTTTTCTCTGTATGTAGTGATTACATCCAGCACTTTCGTTCATACTAATGTGTAGGTTGTCCCAAGGTGGCCAGGGATCGTCCCTTTGAGCTGTCACAGCCACATGCTTTAGGCTCATCTTGTATCTTCCCAACCGCAGTCGCGGACTCAGCCCCTTCTCCAAGGAGCCCTGGTTCCTTTTAGTGGAGGATGGTATTGAAACACTGAAGTCTGGGTGCTGGGTGAGATGTTTTACTTTTCACACCAAAACCCCTGACATGCTTTCTGCCCCCAGTGACCTGTGTGCAGGACTGATTGGAGGTCTCGGTGTGACACCCAGTGGGAACATTGGCGCCAATGGGGTTGCGATCTTCGAGTCGGTAAGGATTCCAGTCAGAATGGCATGGGAACCCAGGAGTGGTGATCTGCATAAATATGTCTGACCTTTTGGGTTTCTCCAATTGTTGAAAGGAAATGATGCCTTGGTTAGGTTTTTACGTTAAGTTTGATTTATTCATTCATTTCCCTCGTTTACTTTGTATCCTTGTTACCTATCCTTCCTCAGTTAAAATACTTGACCAAAGGTTGACAGGAAAAGAGGGTTAGTCCATAGTTTGCAGTTTTTAAAAATTACTTTGGCGCTTTGTTTCTCTGCGGCCTTATTTCTAGGCCTTTGTCTGAGGAGTTGGGCACGGCCACTGTTCAGTTACCGTCCTCCCGTGAGGACACTGGTGAGGGCCCCTTCCGGGGCTGGGGGTGTGCTTGCCCTGGCCCTGACCACTGCGCTTCCGGGCAGGTTCACGGCACCGCCCCTGACATTGCGGGCAAAGACATGGCCAACCCCACAGCCCTGTTGCTCAGCGCCGTGATGATGCTGCGCCACATGGGGCTGCAGGCGCATGGCGCCAGGATCGAGGCCGCCTGCTTCGCCACCATCAAGGACGGGAAGGTACGCTCCCCTCGTCGCACGTGCTGCCTGAGGGCACTTCCCGGGGGCTCCGGCGGGAGCCCAGGGCCGAGCATGGCCACCAGGGCTGAGTGGCACCGAAGCCTCTGTGTACAGCGGGGCCAGCGGGGCCGGCACTCAGCCAGTCCAGTGGAATCGTGTCTTTTGTCATTTTGTGACTGGCTTATTTCACGGGCCATAATGTTTTCAAGGTTTTAATGTTTTCAGGTTGGCTCCTTTTAAAAAAAATTATGTAATGTGAAATTTCTTCTTACAGCCCAAATATAAGAGATCCAGGCTTGTTTTTCAAGTCTGACCGTCCTATGGAAGGGCATGTGATGTTGTTCGTTGTCACTCGGACACTATTTGTGAAGTTACACCATACAGCCAAGCAGGTGCCTCAGTAGGACCTTCCGTTGTGGATGCGAAGGAACTGCAGGCGCTGAGGCCTGTCTGGCAGTGAAGAGAGGACAGGCTGGCAGTACACACTGCTGTATGGGAGGCATTCTTGCCTAAAGGGAAGTTTAAGAGTTGGTGATTTAAATACCACCGTAGTATCTGCTTCCCAGCCTCCAAAAACATACTGAAATATGTCTTAAGGTTTTTCAACTTTGAAAATACCCCAAGGGATTTCTGAAACCTCTTGTTTAGATTTGTTCTCATCAGATGTCCATAATGAGACGTTTTCTCAGTGGACAGCGGGACTGTCCCAGTATTCCTGGGGTAGGCACGTTGCTTTGGGCACAGCTCAGCTGGTATCTCACTGGGGCTTTAAACAGAAATATCCTTGCTGGATACACTTTCACTTTCGTGTTTTCCTTTTCTCAGAGCTTAACAAAAGACTTGGGAGGCAACTCAAAATGCTCAGACTTCACAGAAGAGATCTGTCGCCGAGTGAAAGATTTAGATTAGCGCTTCTGCCGATGGTACTTGATCAGTCACTCGTAACGGACGCCGCGTAAGCCTGTGTTAGGACATGTCCCATTCTGTGTGCGCTTGGTTTCCTGTTTCCTCTTGTTAGATCCGGCTTTTCTTAACAAAATCTGTGCAAACGATGCAGGTGACATCCCTCAGCCTGTTTAAAGGACTTTCCAAGTGCTTCTTTTATTTATTAAATGTCTATTTGGTATATATTTTTTGGTAAATTCTAAGCAGACTATCATTGCCATTATCAACCATTTTACACTTATGTTAAAACAGTTTTTCCTCAGCTGTAAATATGATACAGAATTAATAAGAGAAACCATGTAACTTTTTAAAGAAAAAGTTTTCCTTGGTTTATGAAAAATATAATAGAAATAAAACAGAATATTGACATAATAGCACAAGATGACATTATCAAATGAACGGGCACGAGAGACATTTCCTAGGAAAGTTCACATCAAAAATAGTTAATATGGTGTATTTCTTAGTTATATGGAAAAATTGAGAGATTTGTCCATTATATGAATTACTGAGTATGAATATATTGACTTCAGATTGAAGAAATATATGAGAGCTATAATTTTTGTTAATAAGACATAGGTAATATATTGGCTACAAAGACAAATGTATTGTTTGATTATTTTGTTACCTTGCAATTTCCTGTTCTTGGCGAGATCTTTTAACGAAGTGGAGGGTGGTAGTTCCTTTTCATTGGACACACGTTAAGCATCATACGTAACAGCATTTGAGCCCCTGGACTGACTGAGTCATACGTGGGAGCTGACCACTCCTGCAGCACACGTATCACACTCCAGCTGATACTGCTAAAAGGCCTGACCACATGGCTATTAATTGTAGGTTTCAGTGGCTGCCCCCTCCCACTCCCCTCAGCACCAGGGGTACGAGACCAGGTTGCAGAGACCCAACAGACTCAGCACTGGGACTTGGGCTGAGCTTTAAACCTTCAGGCACTCCCTCCTCACCCCCAACCCCCTCCCCCATTCCTCCCTGGCCCCCAGCATGATTTCTTTGACACCAAGTCACTATTTTCATGAACAGTTATCCTTTGGCCCCAAACCAAAGGCAACTCATGTCTTCCGTTGCCCCTTGTATAACGTTGCAAACCTGTGGCTTTGCATAATGTACCTAGGTCACAGGGGGATTTCTTAACAACCAGTATCCCTGTCTGGGTGCTTTTTAAGGCTTGTAACCAGACTTACAATCTTACATGTATTTTACTCTGTTTCAGCTGCCGCTTCTGTTTTATTGGATTATGCTAACTGTTCTTGGGTTTACACTAATAAAGAATTCCCAAACTGACGGAGATGTCTGCTTGTTCTACCTGCTTCCCGTTACATGCCTTAGTTATTGTGACTCGGCTTGCGCTAAGGATAGCTGCTGCAGGTGTCAGAGCAGCTGGGTGGCCAGGTGGTGACACCTGCAGAGTTGGCTGCTTTCGCTGGAACGCTGCACTTGACCCTCTGGCACCTCTGCTGATTCCAGGCGCCAGTGGTTACTCATGCCCATGCAGGTAGTACTGTGGGTTAAGTACCCACCACTCTGACGTCCCACCTGCTCAAGTGACAAAGAAAATCAGGTACTTGCTGACAGTTCTGTTAAAGCGTTTAATATCCGTATCACACATTAAATACCAGTAGGCAGCAGCAGCACTACGAAGCACCAAGTCAGCCGTGTGTGCGTGGAGGGGCACCTGGTACTGGAGTGGTAGCGTCGGCAGCGTCCAACAAGATTCCAGAGTGAGTGAGTGAGTGAGTTACAGCCGTTTGCACGCAGTAATACGAGCCGACTTCCCTGCCGCTGGCTGGCCTGCTGAGTGAGCCAGCAGCCCATAAAATCTACCTGGAACTAAGGCCAAATTCTGTCAGCCCTTTCCTTCTGGAATGAGAGCTGGTCTCATGTCACCTGAACAAAAAGCAACACTTAAAACTATGCACATGCGAAGCTTCTCGGAATTGTCAGCTGTTGTTGGCACAAGTCCTGGTAAATGGAATGCTGGTGCCATACCTGACCCGAGACCTAACAGACTTGCCAGAAGTCCATGTGCCCAGACTGAAGACCTGCACTCAGGAAAACGCTCTGGGAGGCCTGCAGTCTTCTGGGGATACTGGAAAGACGGCCTCGGGTCACATTTTTTGCTCTTGGTAAAAAGAATCGATGATGTCTTTGTACTTCTCCAGAACTGTGAGCCGTTTCAGTTTCATCGTGGGACCTCAAAGAGAAATGGGAAGAAATGAATGAGGCCTAGGCTCCTAGAAACCGGAGAAGGTGTGAGGTAAAGATCCAGAGGCCTGCCGCAAGTCCTGTAACTGGATTAAGCCAGAGAATCGAGTGGCCAGCCTCCGAGACGGCCCTCAGTATCCTGCTCCTGGTGGTCGCCCCTTCCACGTCATACCACCGTCGGTCTAAGTGGCCAACAGAATCCAGGAAGTGATGGTCTGTCACTTCTGAGGATGGTTAACAGGCCGGCAGTTTCTCACATACGGAGTCAAGTGTGAGCCACATCCACCCAATTCTTGACCTGCACCCACTTCTGATCCTCAGTGCATTTTCTGTTCTGTCCTTTCAACCAATAAAGGAATCAACCAAAACCACAAAAGACTACAGTTTCTGGCCTGGGCTTTCTCTCAGGTCATTCTTTCTGGGACAAGCCAGCTGCTGTGTGGTGAATGCACGAAGGCAGCTTATGGAGAGGTCCCCTGGCGTCTGGCCAATAGCCAGGAAAGAAGCGTGGAAGCGGCCCATCCAGTTCCCGCCGCTGTTTGCTGTAACCTCATGAGACCCCCTGCCACAACCGCCCAGCTAAGCTGCCTGGACTTCTGACCCACAGAAATTAAGATGAGCGCTTACTGCTCTAAGCTGCTAATTTCTGGAGTAACTTGTTACATACGATAACTAACAGATCATGTCTGCATTTCAGTGGAAGTTCACATGGAGCTGGACTTTGACAGCCTGGGAGGGGATGGGGGACACCTGGCCGGGGAGGGCTCTGCCACGCTCTTTATGAGGAGCTCCCTGCAAAGCACAAAGGGCTCTGATTCGAGGTCCCAGGCAGCTGAACGTCCCCTTTGTGAGAACTCACCCTTAGCTGTGGAACTGGAGACTTCAGCGCCATTTTTCCCCCGTGAAGTACGTGCATTTTATTTATTAAATGTTTTTTTCAGCGTCACATAAAGTGCTGCGAGGATAAGTGCCTGACGGTGTGTGTGGTGTTAGGCCGGACGGGCAGACACGCTCCAGCCTTACTGGCCAGTGAGTCTAGGCTCAGGATCTGGGCCAGGGGACTCTCCTGAAGAAGCCATCCATGTCCCTGGACCGTAACTCTCTCCCCCACCCCAAGACGTGACAGCCAAGAGCAACTGCATCCATCCAGCTGGGGCCGCACCAGAAAACTTTCTGGTTCTGTGGACATGGTCCAGAGGGTTTCACGCCCTCACCTGTCACAGCAGCTGACCTGACACATTATGGTGGTCACTCTCTAGAGCCAGGTGTCTCCAGCCCAGACACTAAAAAGGCCTTTGTGTCTACCTGGTGGTCGCTGAAGCAAAGCAAAGTCAAGTGTGTGTTCAAATTAACGAGTTCAGCACAGACCTTGTGCCTGCAATAGGCTTTCCCAACCACAACCCACGCACTGAGCTGTCAGTGTCCTCCCATGGGAAAGAGGTGGGGGTCGGTCACCCAAAGTGCCACCAGGGACCCTCTGCTGGCCATGACTGCTTCCCGATGGGCACCTCCCAGGCTCTGCCATGGCCTCCGCCCTCCCATACAGCGCCACGAACAGTGGGGAGTGAAACCAGACTAAACCTACCCAACTCTCCGCCTGAGATGGAGAAGTCCCTCTGGAGAATGGCCCACTTCTGGATGTGGTAGGGTCGGGCAGCCGCGTTCCGGTTGACCCTCTGGATGCCCTCTTCAATGGCCTGGTACACGGCCTGGTCCTTCTTCCCCACGATGTCGGACACTGTGCTGGCTTTGCTGCCCACCCGCTGGCAGAACTCCACGGCTTGCTCAGTCAGGTTATCGGTGGGGTCAGAGGTGTCCGGGTCCAGAGTGCACTGACGGACAGACATGGGGTCAGGACTGAGCCTCGCTGTGCAGGGCGCAGCCTGGTCTTGGAGGAGGCGGTGACTAAGCTCTGGCTCTGGGGTGAGGAGGCCGCTGCCCGGGCTGTGCGCCCCTGTGGTCCGAGACTCAGAAGACCTCAGAGAAACCACCATCTAGGACAGGGAGCATAACCCTGCCGCACCCACCAGCTGGGGCCCGTACCTACTGGGGGCACAGGGCAGCAGCACTCTGACTGGCCTGTGCTGGGACATGTCCCTGCAGCGTGTTAACTGTACCTCAGGGCGGAAGGGACTTCCCTGCGCGACGGCTGCCCCCGAGTGCGCCAGCGCTAACTGGCTATTTCAGAACCAAGTCCTGAGACCCAGACGTGTTCTGGCTGAACCCCAGACACACCTTCAAGGTCAGCAGCATGGACAGGAACTTCCTCTGGTCCCCAATCAGCATGGCACAGCTGACGATGGGCAGCTCCGTCTTCACAGCCTCCTCGATGGGCACGGGGGGCACGTTCTCCCCTCCCGCCGTGATGATGAGCTCTGGGGAGGCAAGGCCAGGCCTGCTGAGCCAGGACTCAAGCCTCGGCCCCAGCCCCGGAGGCAGGAGCTGCAGGCGGCACTGCTGGATACTGGGGGAGCCCTCACACCTGCTGGGGGACGGTGGCAGTGCCCAGAGGACAGATGCCCCTCCTCCTCTCCCAGGACTGGCTACTCAAATACCTCACCTACCAGACCCAGTTCCTTAGTGGGCCTCCTAACTCACCCTGAACTCTCATGTCTCCCCCTCCCTGCCTTGGCTTGGTCACCACCACCCATCACGTGCAGGCAGCGTGCTAAGTGCTGCGCGTGCAGCAATCCCGTAACCCTCACCACAGGCCTATGAAGAAGCAGACAAGGAAACAGGCACAGAGGCTACGTACCTTGCCCAAGGTCACATGGCAGAGCCGATATGAGTACAGTGCCATTCCAGAGTCCGAGCCCCTCCCCACCGACTGGGACCTCTCACCTTGTTTACACCTTCCCACGGGGACGCCCTCTCCCCTTCTCGCCTATTTCACAGACCAGCTCAGCTGTCCCTTCAAGAAACTTGGACTCCTACCGTCCACACCAGATGCCTCCTCTGAGCTTTGCTCACGGTGTCCTTCTTCCATCCAGTTATGTACTGGGTGTGTCTGGTCCCTCAGTGCAGTGGTCTGTGCCCTGAACGATGGCTTACGTCCAGGCTGGATGGCAAGACCTCGTGTATTTACCAAACACACCTGGACTGACCTCGGCTGGATTGCACTCATGCCCACCAATTCTAGCTAATTCAACAGCGATGACTTGGCCTCTTCTGTGCACGGGTCCCGTGCTGACACCAGGCACAGAACAGAGCAAGACCGTCACTGCAGCAAGGAGCCCACAGTGCAGTGGACAGTGGACAATGGGGTGTGACAGTCACTGGACAAAGTCAGCAAAGTCCTCTCCCAACTTATTTCCCTGGAAGAACCAAGTTCTTCATGGAAAATTTCTTTGAAGTCTCAAGTTTCACTTTAAATTTAACATCCAATTTGTGTTCTACTCTACATCACGTCCATGTTTGCACATAAAATACGTAATACCTCTGCCCTCGGATCCTCTGGGCAGACTTGCCTTGTTTCTCTCGGGAGCCTGAGTCCCAGCCCCACCGTTTACCAGCTGGGTGACCTTGGACAAGTTACATAATCTCTCTGGGCGTCCTCATTGGAAGTCCCGACAAGAACAGAAACTGCCCCCCAGGAGACTAGAGTAACTCAAGTGATGTCTATTGAGGTGGTTGCACAGCAGGGCTCAGGGCTCGTAGCAGCATAAAGGGGTGGCAGTGCCTTTCACCCCACACCCACCCCACCCTGGTACCTTTGAGACGGCCGGTGATGTAGAGGAACCCGTCGGCATCCAGGCGGCCGACGTCGCCAGTGTGCAGCCAGCCGTCAGCGTCGATAGCCTCGCGTGTCTTCTCCTCCATGTTCAGATAGCCCATGAAGACGGTGCGGCCCCACAGGCAGACCTCACCGGTGCCCTCTGCATCCTGGTTCACCAGCTTCGCCCGGCAGCCAGGCACCACCTTGCCAGAGCTGGGGGTGGGGGCCCGAGGTCTGGTCAGGGGGAGCGGGTTCCTCCAAGCCCGTCACCCCCACCATGAGCCAGGGGTCCCCAACCTCTCAGTCTTCACCAGTGGTCAGGTGTCCCCACCCAGGCTTTTTGTATTTTACCACAGGACCCAGAGCCGAGAGGTAGGACCACTGGAAGGTTTTTAGGTGGATGGATGCATGCACGAATGAATGAATGAAATCCTGCCGGGAAAACTGGAGGCGCTGTGGTGGGTGGGCAGGGACGGGATGCTTCCGCTCACTCCCAGACCTGGCTGCCCCCCTGCCCTCCCTGCCCCGCTGAGGGCTGGCCTGGGCCGCCACTCCACGTGGAGTCTGGCCCATCAACGGTGCTGGGACACCCTCAGCCCTCCGCTGGACAGGGACAAAGGGGGATCCCTCTGTTCAGGGGTTGAGGGCTGTATGGCTGCTTTCAACCACAGACCCGGTGACACAGTGGCACACACCACCTCCGCGAGGCAGGCCTGGCAGGGGACGTGGCCAAGGATGGAACTGTCGGCACTTGGGGACCCCAAGGTCCAACAGCCCAGGTTGTGTGACCGAGGGGTGCCACAGCAAGCCGCACCTATATAGCCGGTAGTTGCGGGGGCTGGACATGAAGTGGGGGCCTGAGGTCTCACTGAGGCCGTAGCCCGAGTACAAGCGAATGTTGAGGCCCAGGAAGAAGTGCTGTGTGTCCGCGGTCATGGGGGCGGCTCCGTAGAAGCTCTTCTGACACTTGGCGAAGCCCAGCGCCTGGCGGACCTTGGCCAGCACCAGGTAGTCAGCCAGTCTGGCGGTAAAGGGCTTCAGGTCGCTGGCGGGGGAAGGAGAACACGTCACACACTCGCATTCCAAGGGTGCTTTCAGTGGGTACACACTGGCCGGCCACTCACCTGTCCTGACTAATTGGTGCCCATGCCCACCCCACTGTGACTACGGATTTTTAAGAGCCCCGCCTGTGAACATGCAGGCACACATGGTGTGTGTGCAGACATGTCCTGAGCCAGGAAGCCAGACCAACACTCAGGTGTGTACAAGCACACAGGCGGCAACAGGTGCACGCCAGTTGGCACACACAGTAATGCACGCATGCAGGGAAGCATACACACACGCACACACGTGTGTGGGCCCATTTAAAGCCCTTGACTGGGTCACTCATGCACATTCACTCTTCATCTATGAGGAGGAGGTGTGAGCGCAGACACGTGCTCATGAGTCTCGTGAGACATGATGCAGTTTCACAGACACGAGTCGTGGAAAACACTGAATTAGAACAGGCCACTTAGATCACCGGCCCTCCCGCAGGAGCGATCTGAGCGTTCACCGGGACCCTTCTCGAGCCACCACTGAGGTCAGGAACCGCCCCCAGGGAGCTGAATGCATCTCGGAGGGAGCAAGTCAGTCCTCAAGTCAGAACCCAAAGCTGGGGTGACTCCTGTGGGGCCTGGGAAGAGGACAGGGGCTGCAGCCCAGCCACGGTGGGGGCCTCTGCACGGGGTCCACAGAGCTGAGGCCAGAGTGGGGCCGGGATAGGCCTGGCCCGGCAGACCCTGGGTTGTGTCCTGGGGTTGTGACCCAGCCCCGCTGCCTCCCCAGGCCTCCTGCTCGCTGTACCTGCCCAGGCAGGTGAGGTTCTGCTCCAGCGTCACCGACATGGCCCACAGCAGCATCTTGCGCCGGATGAAGCCGGATTGGGCTGCCACCTGCTGGATGCGCTCCATGATCTTTTCCCACACCCGAGGCACGCCCATGTGGGACGTGGGCTGCACCTCCCGCAGCGTGTCCACCAGGCTCCCCTGCTCCCGCCAGAGACAGGCAGCTGCTGGTCAGGGCCGGCCAGGAGCAGGGGCCCTGCCTCATCAGCTGCACACCACACCGGCGCCCTGCACAGGTGTGCAGGCAGGTGCACACAGCCTGGGGCACGTACTGTGGCTGGAACTCACTGCTTCTTTGCCAACAGAACCCTGACGCTGTTCAGATGCTTCAGAAGTACCTCGGCCCCCTGTCCTTGGTGGTGACTCCCCCCAGTGAGTGATCACTTGTAACTCACAGGTGATATCCTGTCCCGCTAAGCAGTGATTGGTTTAGTGGGGACATGTGACCCAACTGGGGCCAATGAGATGCCAGGTGGGGGGTGGAGTCTGCTAGGGAGACTTCTGGGAAAGTTTTCATGGTTAAAACAAGGACCCAAAGAATAGGTGTAGCTGATGAGATGGGGTGCAGGGCGGGGCAGGCCACCTGTGCCCATCTGTGACCTTACTCTTAGGATGCCCAACCTCGATGGTGGTGGCCCCAAGGGACTACTCTGACTCGATTTCCTTTAGGTGATGGCATCAGTTTTCCTTCCTGTCCAGTCACTTATGGCTGAGCTCACTGCAGCTGAAAAGATTCTGATATGCACACTCCCAAGTGCACACGAGGGCCCTCAAGCACACACGTGGGTGGCCCTGGCATACATCCCCACACGCCCACATGGCAGACCGCACACCGACCTTCAGGGCATCAGGCTCGGCAAAGCAGACCTGGGCCCCCCACTGCAGGCCCGTCCAC
>NW_027669437.1:0-26944 GCF_964194185.1 Rhinolophus hipposideros | reverse complement strand
GTAATTCGTTGTGACATCTCTAGGAAACTAATATACCAGTATTTAAAAATGGGTAGATTTTACATAAAAATCTGCATTTCTGACTTCTCTGGAATGTCCTGGGCCTCCTCCATGGTAACAACTGGCCAGAGCTGAGAAACCAACATCCCTTGAGAGGGTCTGTGTCTTCCAGTGAACTCAGGCCCCACTGCCCCCTGGAAGCCTGAGCACCAGGACCCTCACAGAGCCGCCCCTCTCTCCTTTGTCCCCACTGCATTCATTCACCCCTACCCCTCGGAGCACCCCCTTTCCAAGCTCCCAGCTCCCAAACACAAGCCACATGCTGAGTGCTTTTCGTGCGTGATCTCACATCAGTGCTGTGATGTTGGTGCTATTATTGTCCTCACTTTGCAGATGAAATGCACAGAGGCCACTAAGATTAAGTAACTTGCTCAAGGCCACCTAGATAGTAAGTTGCAGAGCTGGAGCTCAAACCTAAGGCCACCCAACTGCAAAGCCTGCGATCTTAACAGTGTGTGACAATGAGCCGTCGGCAATCTCCCTCTCCCACAGGACTGAAAACTCTGGCAGGATAAGCGGCATGTCTGGGTTATCTCTGGTTCCCAGACGGGAACACCATGCAGTGGGGAGGATGGATGGGGGGTGGCTGGCTGAGTGACGGGCAGGTGCGTAGTCTCCCTCCCGCCCTGCTGGCCCAGGTACCCACCCTGGTTGGTGCAGTTGGCATGCATCTCGTCACTGTAATCCCCGCAATCATTGTCCCCATCACAGGTCCAGTGCTCGGGGATGCAGCGCCCGCTGTTGCACTTGAACTGGGTGCTAGAGCAAGAGTGGCTGCAGCCGGCCTCATCACTGTTGTCCCCACAGTCATTGTCTGAGGGGAGGCAAGAAGGGGAGAGGCAAGGAGGGGGTCGGTAAGCAACCGTCTCTGTGACCCTAGCTTGGGGCCCCCATTCCCACCTCCCCATTCCCATCCTCGGCCCACCCCAACCCCCCACTGAGAAAAAAACAAACAGAAAAGACACAGAAACTGCATAGACTGCAGCATGCACCATGGCCCATGGTGGGGAGGGACGGCGGGGTGGGCTCCAGGAGGGCCCTTCCCTGAATTCCAGGAGGCTGGGAGGGAGGGGGACAAAGGATATGTTCCTTTCCCATTTGAGCAGGGTGTGGGAACAGGGGTCTGTTTGCTTTTGGGGAAAGGCAGCGATTTCTCTGGGTTTGGAGGGAAAGAGATAGGTGGAATGTAGGTGAGGCCTCTCTGCTTGGAAGGGAAGGGCTTAATCAGGCCCCACCCTGAGCATGGGCATTGCTGGGTCCCATGTGCTGGGCGCCTGGCTCACAAGGGAGCCAGCTGGGAAGGGTCCGGAGCCACTTCTGGAAGGCATCTGAGGGAGACTGAATGGACGTCTTGCTTTCCAGGCCTCATGGGTGGGGGCTACCAGACTTCCCTGTACACTTCTCGGATGCTGGGGAAGATTGGGGTTTGGCTCTCCTCCTTGGGTTGTGTTCCTGCCTCTTTCGTAACTGGACTTGCTTCTCTCACTCTCTCCTCTTACTAGGTCTTGGTTTTCTTGTCCCCATCGCGCTGTCATTTCTCCTCCTCTGAGAGGTTCCCTCTGCCCTCTCTGCTTGTTCCCTTTCCACTGTTTGCTTTCTCCTTCCTTCTATCACGTTCTCTCTCTCTCCTCTCTCTTTAGCTTTTCCTTCACATCCTAGGAGCTCTGGGAGGGGAGCTGCCTGGGGGTCCTGAGAGGTGGCCTGAGGCCAGCTGGGGCTCTGAGGGTGATGGTGCATGTGCTTCTATGCACTGACCGGCAGGCTCAGGACAGGTCTTTTCATCAGAGCCGTCCCCACAATCCTTCTCTGAAACACAGAAACCGCCAGGGCAACCATTGGCACAGGAGACATGGCAAAGATGAGGGGCAACATGGCGCTGATCCAGTGTACCCTCTCACACGTTAGCCAGGGCTGGAGCCACTGGTACAACATGTCACAACACCACACAGACACAACCAGAACCCTGAGACGGCACACACATGATGATGCACTGGCCCCCATGGCTCAGGGCTGATACCACCTGGTCCATGGCTGACCACCAGGTGGGCTCCTGAGCCGGGACGGTGCACCAAGACCTCAGGAGATGGGGTTTGCAGGAGGAAGGGAGCTGGGCACCGGCCTCTCCTTGCTCTGCCCCACTCCTCCCTGGCCCTTCCTGCTTATCTCTCCCTGGCCGCAGAACCCCTGCCAAAGGATGCGCAACTCAGGCCCTGCCCGGGGAGGGATGGCACAGACAGGCGATGCGCAGGGTCCCCCTCAGGCCATCTTGGTTCCTCCATGGCATTTCTGTTGCACCCCCATTTCTCCCAGCCAACCCAGTGGGGTGTAAATGAACTGGCGGGGGGTCCCGGCTTGATTCTAAAACCTGTTGGTCTCCCACCCAGGGCCTGGCTGCAGCTTCTAGCTTTCCTGGGAATCAGGGCAGGTGAAGGGAGGCACGCTCTTACCATTGTCACATCGCCAGTTGATGTTGATGCATCTGCCATTGTTGCAGGTAAACTGAGTCAGGGGGAAGCAGGTGGGATAGGCTGTCAGGGAGAAAGCATAGCTGAGTAGGGCCCTCAAGGTTACATAGCATCATAGCACCGAGCAGGTGGGCACAGGGTTTCTCCTATAGCCAGCAGTCCTCAGCCCAGCCAGACAGGGAAGGGAAGGCCAAGCAGCGATGACTCAGTCTGAAACTCTGCCCATTCATCCCCACCCTTCTGAGCATTCTTTTCTAAAAGCTATTAGTTACCAAATATGAGCCCTGTGCTGCGTGTTTTTCATGCGTAATCTCACTGAACCTCCACATCAAGCTGTGATGTGGGTGCTCTTATTATCCCCACTTTGCAGATGAAATGTACAGAGGCCCCTGAGATTAAGCAACCTGCTCAAGGCCACCCAGGTACTAAGTTGCAGGGTCTGTGCAGCACCCCTGCCCCAGGGCATGTTCTCATAGTTGGCCTTCCCCCATCCGTGCCAGCTGGGCTGTCCCGCTATCCCTCTTACCACACGAGGCTGACTCATCAGAGCGGTCCCCACAATCATCGTCCAGATCGCAGGTCCAGGAGATGGGGATGCAGCGGCCACTGGCACAGGAGAACTGATTGGGTGGGCAGGTGCGAGCTGGGGACAGGGATGGGCGTGAGTGCTCATAGTTCTGTCTCTCTTTCTTAATTTCCTTTTCTTTCCTATTATTCTCTGCCTATCAGACAGTCTTCCTGAGGATCTCAAAGCCATTTCTCTTAGAGAACAAAAATGGCTGCATCACCTCATCTCTCAAGGGGTCCCTGGTATCCTCCAAGAAGATCTAGCCTGCCTTGCTAGTAGGTCCCATTTAGAGCTGTGCTTTGTCCCCTGCAGGTTCAGTCCTGCCAGCCAACCCTGACCTTCAGGGGAAGGGGACGGCACTTCTCCTGCTTGGGACTCCAACTTCTTTGCCACAAGCCCCCACACTCCTTTCTTTCCCCTGAGACCCTTCTGTCTTCCCAAGCCCGGCTCCCCGCTCCCCTGCCTCCCCGATGGAGGGGTGCCCAGTGTGTTCCACCCCCCATTCCACACCTGAACAAGTGGCATTGGACTCATCTTCACTGTTGCCACAATCGTTGTCCCCATCACAGAGCCAGCGGTTGGGGATGCAGCGGTTGTTTTCGCACTTGAAGCGGTCAGAGGGGCAAGTGTGCTGATCTGGGAGGAAACAGGTCAGGGGTCACTGAGCAGGCCGCGAGCTCCGCCAGCTGCCCTGCAGGCCTGCCACCAGACTTACGGCAGAGGGCCGGGGCCTCGTCACTGTTGTCCAGGCAGTCGTTGTCTCCGTCACACTTCCATCGCTCCTGGATGCAGCGGCTGTTGGCACAGGCAAACTCTCCCGGCTGGCACTGGGGTGGGGGCACGTAGGACGGGTTCGCTGTGGGCACCACAGGGGTGTGAGGGGGAAAGTCAGACACAGGTCATGGGACAGGTACTCTGTGTGCCTGTTTTATTATTTAAAAATAATATCACAGGATAATTTTTCCTAGTGCATACTTCTTCATGAACAAAATATCTGGAATGGAAACCGCAACTTTCTCTCAAGCCACAGGGTGACGTTTACACCCATATGTCCCGTACTTCAGTGTGGCCTGAGAATAACCAGCTCCAAGAGAGTGCAGAGCCCCATACTTTCGTCCCCCTGAGCAGACCGTGCCTCACCCTTTCCTTGCCATCTCCACGAACGGCTCCTTGGGAGGCGTGTCTGGGACCCTCAAGGTCCTGCCCTGGTCCCTGAATTTCTTCCCTCACAGACGCATCATTAACACCAGCAGGAGTGAAAACAGGCCC
Source organism: Rhinolophus hipposideros (assembly GCF_964194185.1). Classification (NCBI taxonomy): domain Eukaryota; kingdom Metazoa; phylum Chordata; class Mammalia; order Chiroptera; family Rhinolophidae; genus Rhinolophus; species Rhinolophus hipposideros. The sequence continues at coordinate 22,582 of NW_027669437.1, read as the reverse complement.
CAGAACCCTGCTGGCTCTGTGCTCCTGTCCCTCAGCACTCACCCCTCGCCACCAGCATCTGCCTAGGGCTATTAGCAGTAAAATCACTGCATACTTTGTGTTTGCATCAACAACCTCGAGAAGCCCAGGACTCCCACATCAGCCCCTGTCCCTGGACCCTCCAGGTCTGTACATCCCCTTTCTGCCCCATCTCTCATCCCCACTCTACACCCTGACCCTTCCTAGGGGCCCCTTGGGCCGCTATTTTATCTCCCACAGCCCTTGACCACTGGGCCTGGAGGTTGGTGTGTGTCTCCCTTGCTTCTCACTACTGCTTCCCGATTATGCCTCCTCTCTCCTTTCTGAAAAATCAGCGTTGACTTTCACGTTATCAGACCCTGCCAACCCCCATTTCTATGGCCCCCCAGGCTACTCCCTGTCATCCTCAAGGGTTTTCAGCGCTTGGCTCAGTGTCACTTTCTCAAAAATCACTCTGGCTTTAATTCTTAGTAATTTCAATGTCCATGTAGATGATCCTTTCATTACCCTAGCCACTTAGTTCCCCTTTCTACACCAATGCCCTTGCCCTCTCTCATTCTTAGCTATGCACCAAGGCCCCATTTTTGCTTCCGGGATTCTATCATAAGGAATCCACCCAGAATATGGGACGGCATGAAGGTGTGAGAAATAGCAGAGTGGGTGATTAGGAATCAAAGTCTGGGTCAGACTTCCTGCTCTAACTTTCTTGCTCTGACTCAGTTTCTTCATCTGTAAATTATGGAAAATAAAAATACCTTCCCTATTTTAAGGAGTAAATAAGTTACTGGGACCCTCAAGGTCCTGCCTTGGTCCTTGAATTTCTTCCCTCACAGATGCATCATTTCCATCAGCAGGAGTGAAAACAGTCCCCTTATAATGGTGCTTATAACGGTGTCTAGTGCATAGTTTATGTTCAATAAATGTTGGCTGTGATCACAACAAAAAACTGGAAGCAATCTAAACACCCAACAGCAGAAAAATGGTTGAATAAATTATGGAACATTTACTAAATGAAATATATTTACTAAATAAATATATTTAATATAATTATTTATTTATAAATATAAATATATTAAAAATTCTGCCTATGTATTCATGACATACTATCAAGGGACAAAGGCAGAATAGAACAGTATGTGCAGCACGATTCCATTTAAGTAAAGGTAAATGTGTAGAGAAATGTTTGGGAGGGGGTCCCCCCAAATGGTAACAGTGGTATCTATGAGTGGTGAAATTTGGGGTGACTTACACTTTCTCCTTATATTTTCCTCCAATGTTTGTTTATTGACTTTGACAATGAACAAGACTTAGTTTCATTTTAAAAACTGAAGCTATTTAAAATAATGCAAGAATAACAGAAAATGCTATGACACAAGGGCGGAAGCTATTTTATGATATATACAGTATGATTACAGCTTTGTAAAAAGCAACCATATAACCCATCTAATGAAAAACTGATGGTGTACAATTTAGCACAATGGTAACAATGTAGTGGTGTGCACTGGTGGGATTTGGGCTTGTTTTCTCTTGTCTAATTGCCAATACTTAGAACTATTGTTATATTACTTTAATAATGGGAAAATAAATGTAAAAGAAGAATATTTTCTTCTTTCCATAGCTGCCCTGCTCATCACTCAGTTTCCCCTAAGCTCTGTGCCTTCTCAAACCCTTCCCATCCCTCAGTCCTCCCTAACTAACCCCCTTCTGGCCCCCAGAGCCTGCTCTCTCACCTCCCATTGCGCCCACAGGGCCCTCTTTGCCTCCTTCATCTCTGATTGGACCCTGTGGTTTCCTCCTAGAGGGGTCTGCTTCCCCACCTCCCACCCCAGCTGGCTCCTCGTACCCAAGCAAGTGACACCGTCTGTGTCCAACACCTGGTCCTCGGCACAGGCACACTGGCGGCTCCCAGGGGTGGCCAGGCACAGGCTGCTGCAGCCACCGTTATTCACCCGGCATTTGTTGGTACCTACTGTGAAAGAGGACCACAGAAAGGGGTCAGGGGAGGAGGGGAGGACAGGAAATGGAAGGGAGATGAGAGGATAGGGGAAGAGATGCATTAAAGTGAAGAGACAGAAAGGGAGGGAACACGAGCATGTTGAAAAGAAGGAGATGCAGACAGGGGCAGGAAGGGAGATAGGGAATACAGAGTCAAATTGGGTTGGGTGGCCTCTCTTTTGGAGTCTCAAAAGTCAGAGTCTAGGAGCCCTGGGCAGTGCCTTCACCCCCTACGGAGTCTCAACCCCCATCTAGGTCCCACCCTATCACCAGCCCCAGCCCCAGGGGGTACCTTGCTGCTGCTGGGCATCATACATGCGGATCTCAAAGATGGGGGGCCTCTCACTACGCAGAAGGGTCACGGTGGGAGGTGCACCTCCTGTGCCCCGTTCCAAGCGGTAGACACTGCCACTCCGGTACTCAGTCCAGAAGAGGTAGTTGCCGTGGTGACACAGGCCAAAGGCATGATTCAGTTCAGGACCCTCATACACAATCTAGCAATGGAAGGGAGGTTACTAAGGAGCTAGAGACAAATGGGGGGGCCTGAGGAAGGCCCAGAGGAAACACTGTTTCATTTGTCCATGTCCTGGGTCTGAGTCTTATTGCTCCCATTACATGGGAGCCCCTGAGGGTGATATCTTTGCACAGAGTGAGATGCCAGATGCTGAACCCAGCAGGAGGCTGATGGTGACATGGTCTTCTCTTGGGCCCATTCATATTTGTTCATATCCCTTCAACATGCGCGTGCGCGCGCGCGCGCGCGCGCGCGCGCACACACACACACACACACACACACACACACACACACACACACACACACACACACACAGTACTGAGCAGACAGCCAGGAGCTGCTCATTGTCTCCTGGAAGGCATACATGGTAATCCAGGGTGGAAGAAGGGACTAGAGATAATACTAGAGGAGGTGGCCCCTGAGCAGTGTGCCAGGTGACGAGGCGCTGAATAGAGGCAGAAAGAACTGCATGAGCAAAGGCACAGAGGGCAGCACTTAATGATGTGTGCTGGGAATTACGAGCTGTGGTCAAGCCTGCAGATAACCTGCTCAGTCACAGATACACTCTAATAGAAGCAAACCTCAAACAACACGACACATAAGACACAAAAGCACACACATGTATACATCCACGGGGACACAGGCAAACACACAGGAAGCCCACGGGCTTAGACACACACAGAGCCTCACCCCCATGCAAATATGGTCTAGCAAGGCACACACGCACACACGCCCACAGGTGCACACTCGCCCACCTTCCGGTCTGTGCCATTCAGCAATATGGTCTCGATGCGGTCGTAGAAGGCATCCACCCAGTAGAGGCGCCCAGCTGGGATGTCCAGGCTCAGCCCATTGGGCCACAGCACTGTCTTGGAGGTGACAAAGATGTCTCGGTGTGAGCCATCCATCCAGGCCCTCTCCAGCCGCCCTCGCCGACTGTCCTTGGGGTCCTCCTCCCAGTCTGTCCAGTACATCCACCTGTGGGCAGTGACTGGTTAGCACATGGGCCGCCCCTGCCAAACAGCCTCCCTGTGATCCTAATCCACGTATGCTACAACCCTGGCCCACACATTTCATTCATTTATTCCTCCATTCAACAAATATTTGATGAGTGTCTACTGTAAGTTGAGCACCGTCTGGCGTTTGGGAACCCAGTGGAGACCAAGGCAACCAAGGCCCCTGCTCTCCTGGAACTCATGTCCCACCCAGGGAGACGAAGAAGAAACTAGTCAACCGAGAAGGCCTCACACATCAGAGAGTAATAAAAGCCAGGAAAGCCACGAAGCAGGTGACAGCATGGAGAGTGGTCAGGCAGCAGGTGGGGAAGGCCTCTCTGAGGAGGAGGCATTTGAGTTGAGATGCGAATGTTGAGAAGGAGCTAAATCTGCAAACACCTGGGAGTTCCAGGCAGAGAAACTCTTAAGAGCAGAAGTCCGGAGGCAGAAAGAGCTAGGCTGCCTGCTTGAGGCATAGAAAGGAGGCAGTGGGGACAGAACTTCCAAGGGCAGGAAGTAAGGTGTAGATGAGTCAAGCAAGCTGCAGGCAGACCCCGAAAGACCCCAGGCATAATAAGGAATATGGGTTTCACTCTAAGGGGAAGGAAGCCAGAGGAGGGCTCTGAGCTGGGAGTGACAGAATCAGATTTCTATGTGAGTGTTTAAGGCATCACTCCCATTGCCCTGCATACAAGGACACCTTCTCCCCTTTCAAACTCCCATTCCTGCCTAAGCATCCCACGTAGAATGCCCTCCCCTGTTCACTCTCTGTCCCATCCCCCACTCCTGAGACCCATAAGGTGCCCGGTCCACCTACCCCAAGGCCCTGGGAGGACTCACCCATTGAGTGGATCCACCACAATGGCCCTGGGGTGTGTCATTTTGCCCTCTATTAAGGTCTTGCGGGTCTGAGCAGCTTTCTCCAGCCTGGCCACGCTGATGGTCTTCTTGGGTCCATCATCCGTCCAGTACAAATTGTCCCCCATCCAGTCCACAGCCACACCCTCCACATTGTGGATGCCTTTGGGGAGTGAAGGGGGCAATGATGGAGAGCCTCAGAGGAAGCTCAAAACCGCCTGCCTCTGCCCCTCAGGATGCGTGTATCTTTGAGCAACTTGGCTAGCGGGGGGGCAGGGAGCCCCTTGTGCCCAAGAGGGTGGGTGGGATGGGGATGGGAAGATGGAAGAAGGAGCTGGAAAATCATTTGTGTTGCCATATCTGTGTTGACGCACAGAGCCTCTCAAAACTGCACATGGCAGCCAGTCCACCTACGTGGCGGATACAGGCTTTCATGTGAGGGCATGTCTGGGCCTGAGCCGGGGTGGACGGCTGAAGCAATGTGCTCTGGGCACAATTGTGATGCCATGTCCCTGGCCTAAAAATCCTGAGCTAACAAAATGAATAAATCAGGAAGTGATTTTTCACTGAGCTAACGGCTTCATCTCCAGTGTCCTTTAAATAGCAGTTCCCCTGGTATAGGGAACCCCAATCTTTTCCTGATGAGAAGTTACTTTTGATTTCCCCCAAGTCTTATGATTGCTGACTGCTGAGGTTCTCTGACCCGCGGTGGGGGGTGGGGAGCAGGGCAAAGGCTGGTAACTGGCGTCAGCTAGATCGATCGGTTAGGACACCCTGGGGGCCCATGCGCAGGTTTGGCAATTCCTAACGCAGATAGGGAAGCGGCAGAGCTTAGCTCAGAGCCTCATATCCATCCACACAGATAGTCACACATGGATATTCAGAAGACAACGCACTGTTGACCTGCCTGAGCAGCTCAGAGGGAAAGACTGGATTCAGTTCACAAAACATGGAAGGCTGCAGCGTTCGGCGGCTGTGGCGTCTGGCTGCACAGACCTTGAGTGTGCAGAGGGGTGTCAGGGTGCCTGCTTCGATTCAAGGCCTCAGGCCTCTCCCCGGCTGTGTGCTGCTTCCAGCTCCAAGGCTCAGAGCCAATGGCTGAGAGACCCTGAGTTTTCCCAAGGGCTGGCAAGGACAGCCCACACTGCTTAATCCATCCATCCTCCTGCTTCTTGTCGGCTCAGCCAAGAAGGGGGTCACACAGGGGTCAATCTGTCATCCCCTCATCTCCATGCCAACCAGCCCAGCCAGCCAGTCAGCAGAGGACTCTCCATGCTGAGAGGGCACTGGGAAAGAGATGCCTAGGCCCCAAATCGCTTCCCATCCCAGTGGGCCATGTCCCTCGGGAGTCTATGCCATATACCTCCCACTTCCAGGGCCCTTACCATCCTTCAAGATGGTCTCCCGTTCAGTGCCATCGATCTTCTGGCGGCCAATTAGGTAGCTCGTGGTGTCAGCAAAGTAGATGAAGCCGGTCTCAGCGTGGAAGTCCAGGGCCCGGGGGTTCATGAGGTTCTCAATGGGGATCATGTGCTCATCTGGGACCTTGGCCCCCATATCCATACCCCGGATGATGCCTGGCCGGCCCTTGCCGTACACAAGGAACAGCTCATGTTCTGGCTCTAGGGCAGGCACAAACAGAGGCACATAGTCAGACACACACATATGCATGTGTGTAAGCACGTGTGCGGGCGTATGCGCACGCACACTCACACACACACACACACACACACACACACACACACACACAACTGCCATCCAGCTTTGGGGGCCGTGGCCCAAGTGGCTGCAATGCCCCAGCTATACTGGGCCTGGGGACATGGGGGCAACTAGGGCACTGGGTCACATCGACAGACACACAAATATATAAGGACCAGGGGACAACGCCCTGGGGGTTTTAACCTGTCCTCTAGGGATGGAAAATGGGGTAAGTGTAGCAAGTAGCATGTTTTCAGTTAAGTGCACTGCTCAGCAGTAAAATTAGTGACCCAAAAACAGCACCTTCAGAATATGTTGATACTTTTCACCACTTCCTCTGCTACCATCCTCATCTACGCAACATCACTTCTTCCTACACTACAGAAATAGCCTCCTGCCACTTCCCTGCTGTATGTCCCCCACCCAGCAGCCAGGGTCCCGTCATCTGTTTACAAATGTGAATCAAATAATGTCACTTTTCTGCTTAAAAGATGCCACGCTCACACTGGCCTCAGAGCCTTGGCCCTGTTGATTCCCTCAGCCAGAAATGTTCTTGATTCACCTCCTCACTTCACAGAGAGTTCGGTTCAAATTTCAACTCTGTAGAGAAGCCTTTCCTGACCAGTCTAAGTTGGAGCCCTCAATGCCACCGCTAACTCTGTTTATTTTCTTCCTGACACCTACCACTACCTGAAATTATATTTATTTGTTTGTCTGTCTCCCCTGCCAGACCATAAGCCTGTGGAGGCCAGAGATGTCATTTATCTCTGAATAAATGTCATCTGCTGAATTCTCATTGCCAGGACAGTGCCAGACATATAGTACATGCTCATACTTATTTGTTGAATGAAGGAATGCATGAAAGGGCTAATATAGTCTTCTATGGAGCTTGAGTGGGATAGTGAGAAAAGCCCTCTTTTCGGATGTGGGTTCAAATTCTGCCTCTGCCCCTTACTAATGGTGAAACTGTGGATAAGTTCCTTCATCTCCCTGCATCTAAGACAGAAGTGGCTGACCTGCGAGGAGGCAGATAAGGAGACCTTCCCACCCATCCCAGTAGGCATGCACACCCTGCCCTGTTACTCACTCTTGCACGACTTCCCATCACTGCCCAGGCTGAAGCCAGAGCGGCAGCGGCAGGTCCGTGCCTTGTGGCTGTTGGCCAGCAGGCAGATGTCGGAGCAGCCACCCGGCTTCCCATACTGGTCATTCTCACAGGCATGGCTTCTCACTGGAGGCAGGTTGGAGAGCTGGTCAGGACCCCTCAGAGCCCCCATGCCCAGGTCTTGAGAAGGCTTCCTAAAGTCTTCCCACAACCATTCCTGCTGTGGTCTTTGTGCCTGTTGTTCCACTTGAGGATTTAGAAGCCACAGATTGGGACCCCTCTGACCCACCACAACTTAGCCTTCAGACTCAGATGGGGGCTGCCATGGTCAGGCGAGAGTCACCCAATTGCCCATGGCCAGGTGTTTCTCCTCTAGACTAGCCAGGTGACTGGGAGGGGCACTCTATGAACTTAGCAGGAGGAGAAAAGGGGCTCGCTGGGGGTGGGATGTGGAGGCTGAGGGGTAGAAAGGGCTGGCGGGGGAGCTGAGGAGCCAGGGGACATAGTCTGGGTGGATGGTTAGGAGAAGCAGTCATGATACGAGAATCAGGGGTTCCCACCGGAGGGTCCCTGGAGGGGCTGTGGAGCCCTGCTCACCTCGAGGCTGACGCCGCTGGTGGTAGATGTGGAGGGCGCCACCCTTGTCCACACGGGTGACAACCTGGTAGTCGGTGCTGTTGAAGCGGTTCACACGGATCACGCTTGTCTTCTGCTGGGCATTGGCATTGTCCGAGTTGGTGGCATAGAGATAGTTCTCAAACACGGTCAGGCCATACAAATGCTCGATCTGAGACGAGAACAGTACCACAAGAGAAGGGAATTCTCCCTCTGCCCCTGAAGAGCTTCTCAGCTTCCCATCCAAACTTCATTATGTGCATTCACAAATTCATTCCAGTCGTCTAACTCCATGCTTTGCTCCTGTCTCCTCTGGCTGAACTAGTCTGTTCTTGAGATCTTTGCTTGTCAAAATCCCACTCATCCTTCACAGAGCATCTCTTTGAAGCACTTCTGGAATCTTGAAACCAGAGATGGTCTCTCCTTCTACATTCCATCTATCTTGCTGTTTTCCACTGTCTGGTGATTTGTGGACTTACTGTACCCACTCTGTTCCAACCCCTTGAGAGCAGGAACTACATCTCCCACAGAATCAGGCACACAGTAGATGATGGCATGATTCTGGATTAAATTGGAGTTGGGCCCTAAACTCTGTCCATCGAGAACATTCTTAGCCTGACTCCAGCCTCCAGTTTTGGGCAGGTTCAGAGGACAGACTGGCGCCAAGCAAGCCCTGTAACAGCCTCTACTAACCACATAATCTACCTAAGGGAATGAACTGTCCTAATTTGTCTAAGACTAACAGGCTTGCTGGTTCGTGGGACTCTCTGAGCTAATACCAGGATAGTCCCAGGCAAACCAGGATGGATGGTCACTCTATTCTATAATGGAGGTGCCATCTCTGAGCTGGCAGGGCTTCTAGACCAGGTTTGAGTAATACTTCCCAGCTGTGGAACCGCAGGCAAATCACTTAGACTGTTGAACCTCTGCTTTTTTCATCTGCCAAAAGGGAACTGAGTGTTCTGTTCATTCATCAACCAGGCGTTATTGTAAGAATCAAATGAGAAATGGGAAGTACAAGGTGTCTCTAAAATAACCGTTCCCATCTGAGTGGAAGTCATATCCTGTCCTTTCCCCAAAATGCTCATGACCAGTGCTCTCCCTCCCAGGGGACTCAGGGCCACCACGCTGCCACCCCCCAGCGGTTCCCCGCAAAGGCTTCCTCCTCACCAAGATGCCCTGGATGATGGTCTGCCGGCCCTTGCCTTCGTAGTCTACCACCTCGATGTAGTCCAGGTAGGCATCAGCCCAGTAGACGAGGCGGCTGACCAGGTCCAGCGTGATGCCATGAGGAAACACAATCTTGCTATCGACCAGCTTGGTGCGGTTCTGCCCATCCATGTCACAGCGCTCCACCTTTGGGATCTGCCCATAGTCAGTGAAAAACACTTTCCTGTGGGCAGATGGCACGTTAAAAGGGTTCTGGACACTGGGCACCCACCCTTCCACTGTCGCCCCTGCCTCCCCGCTTCCAGGGCACAGACCCTGCCTGCCCCTCTCACCCCATGGTAGGATCCAGTGCAATGCCCTTGGGGTTGTAGAGCTCCAGGTCTAGCAGAGTGACACACGTGTCCCCGTTGCGATTGCAGACAAAGATTCTATCATCAATGTCATCCACAAAGTAGAAGTTACCCGTCAGCCAGTCGATGGCCATCTGCTCCACGTCTGGAGAGTGTGAATGAAAGAGCTATGGAGGGAGTCCTCCCACAGACATGCCCACCCTTTCTGGTGCAGAAACTACTGCTGAAGCCCACCCCCTCCAGGCCGCCCTCTTCACCACACAGGCTACGGCTGTCTCTCTTCCCTGAGCTCCTATGGGAGTTGCCGACAGTGGCACATTTTGCCATACGATCTTTGCCATCTTTCCACCTATCTGTTCTCTCCAACAAGAAGTCTCTGAGTATCATCCCACACAGCCCCATTCCCAATGCAGAGTCAGGGCTGGCACCGGGGGCACCGGGTAAGTGTTGGTTGGGTGGTTCATTGACTAGCCCCTCCTTGAACAGTCCCATCTTCTTGGGATCCCAAAAGGCAGTGAGGACAGGTCCACTAGCTCATTCTAGTTTTTTATGTTGTTTTTTTTTTCTGTTTAAATCTGCTTTTACTTGAGATAAGAGCACTCAGGCTAACTGAAACATCACATATCCTTGCTTTTGGCTGGACTTGCATCAATTTTACATGGTAAGTCGAGTTATCTTACGCTAGTCAGAGCACTGACTGGAAGCTCTACCGTTGCCAAAGCAGGGCACTCAACAATTAATCCAATCTGAGAGAAAAGATTGCCAAAATATGGAGACCACATGGATGGAAAAAGAATGGTCCATGGTGGCAAAAGTCTGGAACCAGTGACATGGGCCAAAATAAACTTCTTCTACTCATCCCCACTACCCTGTTTTTTCAATGTCCCTATCGCTCAATTTCCTCATATTAGGGAGGGTGGGACTAAGATATAGCGCTGGAAGAGAGAGCACATAACAGGAGGGCCATCAAAGGACTCTGAGGGTAAACTGAGGCATGGCTCAGAAAACGGGGGAGCTTCAGAAGGGTGGGAGTGGGGGAGGAGGATGGAGATCAGGTACTACATCAGTCTACTCCATGAGTCTGGAGGAGATCCAAGAGGACAAAAAGGGCCGAAGAGAAGAGGGGTGGGACAAGGGCAGCCGGAAGTCTGGGAGGTAGGAAGTCTGGGGACAGGCACCCCTGTTGGCCTCCTCTGGGCCCCTCCTCTCTAGGACCCACTGGCTCTGTTCCACCCACTGCCTCCTTCAACTACTACCCTCAGAGGTGATGCCCCTTGCAAATTGTGAAATTTCCAAGACAGTGACTCCCTGGGACCCCTGCCTTGCACTCTACCTCCAACTTCCCCAACAGGGAAAGAAACTTTTGGATGACCTGCCTTTGGCTGAAAATCACCCCACACTTAACCTAGTGGGTACTATTCTTTCCCCACACAGCTATAGGTGTGATGACTGGGCATTCGGCTCAACCCCTCCCTAATCCTTCTCCTCCCCATAGGGACTCAGGCTGTTTCCTAACAGTGGGGGGGGGGGGGGCAAAGGGAACAGGAACATGGTTCCCAAGGAACTTGGCTGGGCCCTGACACTGACTCAGAGTCACAGGACTTAGACTGGGGGGGAGGGGAAAGAGCCAATTTGAGGCTCTCATCAAACTAATTTCCTCTTCAGGTCCCCCACCCCCACTGAACTTCACTCCAAGGTGAATGGAGAAAGACACAAGGATGAGTTACCCCTGTAAGTGTCGATGTACCTTTGAACCCAGCCACTCTCTCCTCTGGGCTCCGGTACTGACATGGTCAGAGAGAGGGGGCAGAGCAGCCTGGGGATGTGGGTCCCAGTTCAGATGGGAAGAGGGCCCAGTGCAGGGGTAAGGTGATCAAAATACCCCACACGCTGTTACCACAGAGAACACAGATTAAAATGAACGCTGCTGGGCTACCTCCAGAGAAAGCCAAAGTCGCAAAGGCGGGGAAGGGGAGGTTGTGTGTGTGTGGGGGGGGGACGGGCCGGCAGCCCCAGGCAGCCAGCAAGCCAAACAGGGCTGTGTGCCCTTTACTTGGTGGGCACAGTAGGGCTCTGGGGGGTTGCTGGCATGTAGACGAAATTCATCATTTGAAGCTGTTTTCCCAGCACCAGCTGGTGCAGCGACATCCTTCTCTCTAACTTCTGCGGCTTCCGAGTCACTCCCCGGCTCCAGGGCTGGCAACACCCTGCCCTGCTGCTCCCCACCCACCCTTCCCTTGGCAAGAGGGGAGGAGGAAGACACCTGAGGGGATCTGATACCCCCCCCCCCCCCCCCCCCCCGTCCAGGTGCAGTTCCACAATAATTCTCCCACGCCTCAGGACGAGGCTGAACTTTGGGACTCCCTCCTGGCTTGTATTCCATCCCAGTTCCAGGAAGGAAGGCAGAGGGACCGTCCTGCTCTCAGATATTTACCATTGGCTGATCTCCCCTTCCACCTCCCAAAGGCCAGGCAGGGCCCCACTCAGCAGGCCGGTGAGGAGTTGGCAAGAGCTGGTCTCCAGCCCAGCCTGGCCTCCCCTTTGGTATTTTTGCAGCTGGAGACTATTAGTTGCAAGTAAAAATCCTTTGTTATCCAACCCCCTCCACCACATTATTTTCCTCTCCCCTAAAGTCCAGATTCCTCGGCTTGCCCCACCACACATATGCACAAATTCACATGCACACACATATGCTTGGCCACTCACACCACTCCAAGGCCAGTGTAGAGATGCGTTCAGATTGGGAGAGGGCCCTTCTCTCCCAGGCCCCTCCACAGGCGGTGTATAGGCCACTTCCCTCTGTCCGGGGATGGCATGGGGGAAAAGCAGTGTCCTGGGCTTGGGCCTAGAAGACCTGAGCATTCTGATGCCAGAAACCCAGAGGGTAGCTGCCTCCTCGTGGCCCAGCCTTCTCAGAGCTGACCCCCCCCCAGCACATCCTCCAGAGGGGCTCTGTCCAAAGGCCCCAAATCCTGAGGACAGAAGAGTCTCAGGTAAACCAAGGGGAGCGACGCTGTGTTGTGGGAGGAGCTTGGGGGGTGGTCTGGGGACCAAGAAATTGGGGATTCCAGCATAGAGAAGGCTGTTAGGAAGCTGGGAGGGAGATGAGACAGCCAGAGGACAGACCACAGCCTGCCTGTGATGTCGCAAAAGACTTTCAGTTCCAGGCCCCAGAATAGACCTGGGGTATGTGTATAAGTGCTGAGCCCTCCCTGTACCCTGACGCCAGTGTTCAGCACTCTATACTCCCCACAACTCCAGTTTTTCTCAACTTCTCCATCATTCACAATGTTCAAGAGGCATTTCCCTAAATAGTGGAGGCTTTTCCAAAAACAACAGACCCTACCCCGTTCCCAAGAAGACCCCGGCTTCAACTGCAGGATTCCAGTCACTCTCCCTAAAATAAATACGGGGAAGGGGACCTCAGTGCCTTGAGGAAATATCCTTAACATATCCACACACCCAACGATTGTAGGATAGGGTAGGAGACCACTGGGTGAGGAAGAATGCCATTTCCTCCTTAACCATGATCTCAGGGAACATGCTGCATCTGCCTAGTATTTTAGGAACCTCCCCACCTTGCTTATCACTCTGTTCTGCCACGGACCCAGCTGGGGCTCTATATGCCAACAGCCTGGGTTTGAATCCTGGTTCTGTCACCTTCCAACTGTGAGACTATGGGCAAGTGACTTAATGTCTGAGTCTCAGTTTGCTCATCTGTAAAATGGGATGGTGCATTAACAGCACACAGCACAGGGCCTGGCAGATAATAAACACGCCACAAATGGGAGCCGTGGTTTGTATCGTCCTCCTTCATCTCCACCCCATCCTTCCCTACCTTCTCCACCAAGTTACTGTCTGTGCCTTCAGCCAGAGCCCTTTGGCCTCCTGACTAAAGATAACCCTACAGGTAGGCAGTATACAGGCTCCCATAACCCCAGTAGTTCCTTTTATCACAGTCTGTTTACTTGACTACAAGTGTTATGAGAGCAGGGCGCTGTCTTTCATCTTTGTTCCCAGCTCCTGACACACATGTACTGATTGATTCAACAAATATTTGTTGAGTACTGAGTCCTCACTCAGTTGTCCCAGAGCTGAGATCACTTTTTCCCTTCCCTTCTACTGCCAGAATCTTCCTTCTCTGAATGCCCAAGACAGTGGAAGATGCCATCTTTCTGGTAATCTTCCTGTTTGTCAGAGCCACTCAGGGATCTCATCCTGAGGGCTGGGAGGATAGAGGGAGGGCTGGGGAGATGCTCAAGAATCTGGGGCCTTCACAGGTAGGCCACCAGGCAGGCCTGACAGAACATTGCTAAATGGCCGGCCTTCACGCTCCTGTTTCCTGCCAGGTCCTGACTTCAGCATTTTTTGTTCCACCAGCAAGTCCGGGGCTCAGCCACATTGTGTCACCTCTGTCCCTTGGGCCCCCTTCCTGCTCATACTTCCCCCTGCTTCCATCCCCTACCTGGCCCATGTCCAGTCCACAAAGGTATTCATGCAATCCTGGGTCCCAGGGATGAGATGCCTGGATTCTGCAGCTCTGATTCATAATCAGAACTAGGGTCTTCCTGCTATTGAAAAATCCTTGCTGGACTCTAAAACACGTCTTTTGCTTAAGTTACTTCCTTTGGTTTGGAAACAGTGTGGGGGGGGGAACGGGGGGTGTTGGGAGCAGGCTGGGTGGAGAGGCAACTTCAAGGAGACAGCGGGGGAGGAGAGGACAGGGCTGGAGCTGTGCCTGAGACACAGGGCAGGCCCTGGCCTGGGAGAGAAGAGGAGAGGAGAGCTGTTAAACGATTAGGAAACTCTGAACGGGAATGGGAGGCAAAAGTACCAGGATGCAGGGGGCCCAACGCCAAAGAAAGGGGTGGCTAGAGCCTCCCAATATTCTAATACTCTGTATGTGAGAAAGGCCAAGGAAGGGGGTGGCTGGCTTTCATACATAAGAATCTGGAAGTGTTCCACAGGCATGGATGGGGTAGGAGGCTGAGAGGGGTGCCCAGTTTAGTGGGAAGACAGCTCCCATGCCAGCTGAGGAAACCAGTTCTTCACAGACTCAGAGGGGCAGCTCTCTGCCCCCTCTCTAGACAAATCACTACTCATTTCCTGTTGTGATTTTAAACACACACACACACACACACACACACACACACACACACACACACACGGGAGGGAAAGGAAAAGTGAAGCTGGCCAGCTGGAATTGGGGACCCATTTCGCAACCTTGCTGCCTGCAGCTAGGGGGCCTTTTCTGGGCGTCCCGCCTACCTCCTTCTTCCTCACGCAGCATAGTGCAGGGGAGAAGCCCTCGGGCTCTTGAGGGCCCCTCCAGAGCATCCTCACACACAGCCCAAAACTAAGTGACTTCAGCACACTTTATTTCCTTTAAGGCCTCTATTTGTAACCTCAGAACCTCCCCTCACCACACACACATACCTTCCCCAGGCTCTACTCCTGCAGTCTGCCCTCATCCTTTCTACAGTGGAAATATCCTCAAAATCGAAGAGAAGACAGGTAAGAGGACTGCAGCTTAGGCAATGCAGGGCTGGGGGTGGGGTGGGGTCAGGAGACCTCCAGCCCTGCCTAGCGGCAGCCATGCAAGAAACTGGACAAGGCCTCAGGTTTCCTGAGAGGCTGGTGAGAGGTGGTGGGTAGGGAGGGCAGGCCAGGCATGGCTCTGGTACCTCCAGGCCTGTGGACCCCTTTGGGCCTCAGTTTCCATAACTTCAGTCTTTTGTGTATCGCTTTCAAAATGTTTACCATGTTTATGTATAGGTGCACTATTACTTACCTACTATTTCGTTTTAAATCAACTTACTTATTTTGCTGCATCTTAAATAATCTGTGAAATCATAGATTTGATAGGCTAGTTATAGGAGTTTCCTAATGGGAATTAAGTAAAAATGTAACTATAATAATAGAAACAATGCACATCCACGTACAACTTAAAATGAAGGCGTCCTGCTTTGGGAGAGGCAGTATTAAAAACCGAGGGGCTGGCCTTGCTCCTCCCTGAGGGTCTTCCGGCTCTCATTGTCATGTTCTCAGTGATGGAATCAGAGTCCTAAAAGATCTCTCATCCCGCTGGGACAGCAGCAGAAGGGAGGATGGGCCTTGGGGTGACATCCCAGGAGGATGAGGAAGAGATCACCCCAGTCCAGGGCAGTGAAAGCACTGGGGCTGGGGGAAGAGGGCCAGCAGCCGAGGCTTAGGTAAGGGAAGAAAGCACACACACACACCTTTCAGAATTCTGGGGACTTTGATCAATAGCTGTCCCCCACTCTTGAGTACAAACAGAGGGAAGAAACTGGGGTCAAGACAGGAAAAAGAAAGCGCTTCAGTCCTGAGCCTACTCCATGAGCCTCTCCTTGAAGCTGCACCAACCACCGGTCACCCCGGGGCTATGGAGTGGCCCTCTAGGGCTCGGAGGACTCGCAGCAAATCTGGCTCACACCCATGTGAATCAGGACCCATGTGAAAACAGGCAAACTTCCTGGCCTCTTCCTTTCCTTTTATTCTATTTCTGTTTCCAGAGTTTTCTCTGTGGCAGGCTCTCCCTTCTTCCCACACCAGCAGGCGGGCTTCTTTCGGTCTCTTGGCCTCTGAGCACCAGCACCTCTCAATTGTCAGACTCCTCCCTTTTGCATGGGGCTCAGCCCAGGGGTCTGAAGGAGGTCATAGTCACAGCCAAGAATGGAATGATAGCAGGGAGGGCTCCCCAGAGGGCAGGAGAAAGCAGGAGAAAGCAGCAGCCTTTCTTCTTCTTCCCCCTTGGGGAGCTAATTATAGGCCAGCAGCCCACTGCACAGGTGAGTGCCTGGGACCAGCTGCCCTACACACCAGGACAGGCCATTTAGCTTCTCCTGGGAAGGGGGGATAAATGGGGATGTGGGGAGGGCACTAGGGGAGAGACACTTCCTATATCCTCAGCTCAGGGCCCATAATTAGTTTGTGGGATGAGAGCAAAACAACCATCCTCAGGGTGACAGCCAGACATCCAGGCGGCAAGGGCTATGGGGTGGAGGCAGGGCAGGCAGGAAGAGACAGAGGCTGGGGGCAAGAGGAACCCACTCCTTAACCCCACTAGCATTTCTCCCTAGAATCTTGGTCTCTTTCGGCCTTTTGGACTCTGCCCCAAAGGGGCCCAATGAACCTAGCAGACTGGGAGGCAAGGCTCTGTTTGCCAAGGGAGGGGTACCCGCCTGAGGTTATTTCCTGCCTCTCCTGGGGAGGAAGGCAAGAGAGGGGCCAGGCCAGAGCAAAAGCTGAGAAGGTTCCCATCAGGGCACCCCCCCCCACCCGTTCCCACCCGCCCCCAAGAGCCCATGGTCTGGCCCTCGGGGCCAGGGAGGGAACTGCTGGAGCTGTTTGCCCAGACAGGCCTGTTGGGAGGGGCCACCAACAAGGAGCAGGGAGAGGGCAGCTGTCTCATGGGGTCTCCCCCCAATCCTACCTATTATGGGGTTTCCTGAGCTGCCCGCCCCCTAAAGCTCAGCCAAGCAGATGGAGCAGCCCCCAGCCCAGCACTCCAAGGACATATGTCTGATCACAAGTAAGCCCTGGTCACCAACAGACCAAGGACACCACGGAGACGCTCTGGAGGACTGGAGCCCAGGCGTGGATCATAGGTGAGGCCGTCGAGGGCAAGGACTCTCAGAGGAACACCGGCTCCCCCCAGAACTAAGCCCTGTGCCCTCCCGGGGTCTTTGTCTTCTATAGGGATCTTCACATGGGGACCCAGTGAAGGAACCTCAAGATCTACATTGGCCCAAGGTTCACCACCCGAAACCTTGTGTGTGCCGTCCTCCAGTTATGTCTGCCTTTCACTTCAATTCATCTGATCCGGACAGACAACCCCAAACTCATTATGCAGATTAGAAATCAAAGCAGAGACAGGGAATTCTGGTTTACTCAAGGTCACAGATCCAGTTACCCTCCCCCGTGGGTCAGATCAACCACAGGCCCCATCTTTTCCTCAGCCCTGTGGTGCATTTCCTGGGAATGTGATGATGCCAGATGTTTTGTTTGTTTATATAACAGCATCTGAGCCAAGCAGGACTGCTCCAAGCAGTGTATCTATGCCCTGGCCCCATCCCCACCCCCAGTAACACCCCTTCTTCCACCCCTAGGACAGCAAAGTACAGCCTGGGGAGGGAGCCTGAATGGGAATGTCTAGGGTTTCCTAAAACGCTCAGGTGGCCCCAGTGCCCACCACTCCTCTGGTATCATCCATTGCCACAAACAGCCCCAGGACCCCCACACTCATGTTGCAGGAGGAGGTCCCTTCTGGTGACACCCCCAAGGGACACCATGGGACATGGAGACAGACCCAGCCAGGCCCTGGTTGCTTTGCCATCAGCCACAACCTAGCCAGGCTCCACAGGCTCTGGGCCCCTCTTTCCCCTTGCCTTAGCTCCTGCTGGTTGGGAAAGCCCCTTGTCGGCCTAATAAACATTCCTCTCTCTGAGAAGGGACAGTCCCTGATCTCTGGAGACTGACCACTTGTTTCTCCTGCAAGGCCTTCCTCAGATCTGGGCCAGAAAAGCAGAGCCTGACTCCGTCCCTACCACAAACAGGTGTCAGCATTGCAGCCCTTGCCCCAGCCTCCATTGGGGACTTCTTGTTTAGGCTCCTGTGCCAGACAGGGGTCATCCTGCTTAACTGTCGGCCTCTGTTCCAGTCAGCCTCTGTCGGCCTCTGTTCCAGTCCCCTGCCCTCCCCTGCCCTCCAAGCTGGGAGCAGGTGACTCACGGTGCAGGCTGAGGGAGATGTTGATGGCGTGCTCGTCCACGAAGCCCTTCAGCCCAGGCATGCGGGCACACTTGAGCTGCGTCTGGGCAGCACTGTCCCCAACGTGCACCCAGCACACAGTCTCGTTGGCGTAGCTGAAGTCCATGGCTGTGGTCTGCCGCGTGCTGGTGGGTGTGATGGTGGACACCTGGGCCCCGTTCAGGTACGTGGCCAGGATGTTCTGAGAGTTGGCAATCAGTAGCACTGGGGGCCGGTCTACGGGCTCTGTAGATGGAGGAGAGGAGGGTCAATGAACCAAGAGACCCTAGGACCTCTCAGGCCACTCCCCATCGGGGAACCACACTGAGGGCACCTAGCATTGTGACCACACCTGACCCCACCCACCGTTCTTGGCCTTGCAGGATCGGTTGTCTGGTTGCAGCAGGTAACCCTCCACACAGCCGCATATGAAGGACCCATCTGTGTTGGTGCAGAGCTGGCTGCAGGTGCCGTACACTGAGCACTCATCAAAGTCTGCAGAGAAAAGGGCAAAGGTGTGGTCATTTCCACTGTGACAAGGGCATGGAAATGGGTACCCTCAGACACTACCACTGCTCCATCCCTACAGCTACTTTGGAGGACAATTTGGCAGAACCTATTACAACAAGAAATGTGCAAACTTTATCATCCAGCAAGGCCAGACTTGGAATCTACACTATAGAAATATCCACATATGTGCTCATCATCCATTCATTCAGAAAGTATTTCTTCAGTACCTACTAGGTGTCAGTACTGTCCTAGGCTTTGGGGATACATCAGTGAATAAAACAGATTCAAATTGCTGCCCTCATTAAATGTAAATTATGATAAAAAACGAAATACTGTTATTACAATAATAAATAAAACAAAAAGGTAAATTACATTTTCTTGAGATGCTAGTGCACTGGAAGGTGACTGGTGCCATGGGAAAAATATTAAGCAGAGAAAGGGGATCGAGAATGCAGGTGGTGGGGGTGTGATTTTAGAGTGGCCAGGGATGGCCTCACTGAGAGGGTGGCATTTGTGCAAAGACTCGAGGGAGGCAAATTTAAAACAGAAAAGTTTGCATTGTTTGTAACAGAGAGAAATTGGGAACATCTTACTCATCAATAGGGCGATGGCCAAGTAAACTGTGGTAAGTCATACATCACAGTAGGTTTTAAAAGAATGAAGGAGATCTCTACATATTAACATGGAAAACTCTCTAGAACATGCTGAGTGAAAAAATTGAAAACAGATATGTACAGTATAATAGTTATTTAAAAAAGAGCAGATGCACATAAAGAGTGCTTTTACTTCGATTTTCCGTGAGTACATGCATCCAGATGTACAGAAAAAGGCCTGGAAAGAGAGATAGCAAACTGATAAAAGAGTTGACTTCCAGAGATGGGAAAGGCACCAGAACTGAAGAGGATTTGTCAAAGTGGACTTTGGTTTTCTCTGTAAGGCTTTAATTCTTTTATTTTTTTTTTTTTACAAGAAAACTCACACATGACCTATATAATTTTAAGATGAATTTTTAAGTCTGGTGGAAGCAAGTGGGCTCGCAGTGATGCCTGGAGGCTGTTGGGAGTGTAGTTGTGCCTCCTCTCTTGCACCTTCCATCTAACTTTCTCCTACCCCAGCCAGCTTGCTGGCCCTGCCTCCCTCTTACTCCCACCAGCACACAAGCACTTGCACTCATTTACCTTTGCAGGTCTTGCCATCTGCCTGCAGCTGGAAACTGTTGTTGCAGTAGCAGGTGGGTCCGTTGAGTGTGGGGACACAGTGGTGCTGGCAGCCCAGCTGAGAACAGTTGCTTCGGAGCTCTGTGGAGGGGGCAGGCGACACATGCTCAAGCCCCCAGACCTGGCAGCCACCCCCAGACTGCAACTTTCCCCCAACTCCCGTCAACCCTTCAGAAACCACATTTAAGGCCTACAGTGTTGGAAATGGAAGGGGTTTAGGAAGTGTCTATTATATTTTGCAAGAGGGGAAACTGAGACCCAGGGAGGGTATGACCGCCCAAGGTCACATAGCCAATTATGACATAGAACCACATCTCCCTGCTCTGGCTTTTCTCTGTCCCCGTGGAGAGTGGTTTGGTAGATGGTTGGGCTCAAATGGAGAGAGGACAGAATCTTAGCTCCTTCATACGCCTTTTGTCTGCACTGCCCGGATACTATGATGTTGGCTCCAGGGCTGAGGTGAACAGTGGGTATGGAATAGAATCATTCCCTGCAGGATCCCAGCTCTGGCTTGGAAGCATCCCTCCAACCCATCCCTTGAGCTCTAGAGACCTCTGAGAGAAGGCCTGTGTAAGGTCCAGGTGGAGGATGGGAGGAGGAGCAAAATTGTTTCCCTCGCGATCCTTCTCTAATCTTTCTCCTGCCACTGACCCACTTCCACAGGGGAGACAGAAGGGAATGAGACAGGAGGGGGGGAGAGGTGGGAGCAGCTGCCCCCCCCAGACCAGCGACCCAATTAATGGCCTTGCGTGGGGCCAGGCGGCCTGGCTACAAAGACCCCTTTGTCCAGCTGCCTCACACCCCCACTTAGGAGTGAGAACGGCCCGAGAGGCTAAGACGTTCAGAAGCACTAAGCCTGCCAGGCAGAGCTGGGATGGGGGGCCAGACCCCACATATTCCTTTTCTTCCACACCTTCACCCAAATGTGCTGCCTGCCCAGCCTCCCCTCACAAAGGGGGAAAGTACTGTATGTTCTGGAAAATCTAGAAAAGAGTTTCTCTTTGTAACATGGGGTAGAAGGATGAGGAGATCCAACTTCTGTAATATCAGAGAAGGGAGTTCAAACCCTAGCTTTTTGGGGCTTTTTGTTGTTTTTGAAGCTGAAAAGGTATTCGAAAGGAAGCAAACTTGAACATGCACAAACTGATGAAATGTGCGTTGTAATTGAAGTCAGCCCCTAGGTGCACACTCTGTGTCCTATCCCAGGAGTGTCAGACAAAAAACATGCAAAATCAACCAAAGCAGAGGATTAAAATCTTCCACGAACGCCCTTGCTCTACACCCCCGGCCTTAGTGAGCAGCATCCGGTGTCTCCCCCCACAGGCTGGAGGGAGGCAGGCGAACGAGGCTCCAGACCCCCGGCCCCAGCTCCAGTCACAGCATCAGCTCTTCTCTGCTCATACTCATGTTTCATGAAACCATATGGAGAAATGACCCCACTATTTACCAAATAAATAAATAAAACCTTGATCAAGGAATAAAGCTCTCATTTCACAGGTGGGCAACTGGGGTCTGGAGAGGGGTAGTGACTTGTCCAAGCACATACAGAGAGAAGTGCCCAGGCCAGGGCCCCTACAGAGGCCTGCAGGGCTGCTGACCAAGCTCCAAGCTCAAAGCACCCACGGATTTGGGTCACTGACAGGTGGTAATACTGTGTAGAGGTGCAAGACAAGGCCTCATGTCCACTGGAGGTGTGAGGACACTCCTCGGATGGCGGACCTCCATACGACGCAGGTGCCCAACTGACAGCTCACTGCATCCATCTGGGACAGGAGAGGTGGAGGAGCCCTTACCTCGGCAGTGGGGCCCCTCGTCCGAGCCATCCATGCAGTCCTGGACGCCGTTGCAGAGGCGGGACATGAGAACACACAGCTCAGTGCCCAGGCAATTGTGCTCGTTTGGCTGACATCGCTGAGCCTTACTCTGCGGGCCTGAGGGGCAGATGGAAAGGTTAACATGACCAAGCTGGCTCAAGCGGCCGTCTGGCCAGCTGCTTACGGGGGGAAGAGGAGGCGAATTGAGCTTAGGGTTTCAGACATCTGCACTTTTTAGATCTCAGGATGCCTCAGGGGTGGTTAGACTCTTCGACCTAGAGTTCTACACCGTTTCAAACAGCAGTCACACACCTGGGAGCAGCCAGGCGGAGGGAGAACTAGGCCTTCAGCCAAGAGCCCACTCTCCAAATGCCTCATGCCTATGGACCCCAACGCCTCCACATTCTATACTCAGAAGATAGGCTGAGGTTAAAGGTGAAGGTTCGGATGAGCTGAGGAAACAAGTCCGTGGCAGAGAAGCTCAAACGATAAAAGAAAACACCTCCTTCCCATAGGCCCAGAGCCTGGGGCTGACAGTGGGTCCAGGCCTTCCAGAATTGCACTGTCCAATACACACCGCCAGCCACAGAGCACTTGAATTGTGACTATTCAAAATGTAAGTATAAAATACACACTGGCTTTGGAAGAGTTAATACCATCCCCCCCCCAAAAAAAAGCAGAAGAACTCATTAATACTTTTGTATGAATAATATACTGAAAGGATAATATTTTGGACACATTGGGCAAAATAAAATAAAAATTTCAACTGGTTATTTTTTTCATTTCTTAATGTGGCTATTAGAAAACTTCAAAATCGCCTACGTGGTTTGCTTTGTATTTCGATTGGACAGCATTATTCTAGACCCCCAACCCCAGAGCAGCCTGCCTGATGGAAGGATTTGGGAAGGGTCAAAAGTGGTGGCCCACTGGTGATATCTCTGGTACTTCCTTTCT
>NW_027669438.1:0-22983 GCF_964194185.1 Rhinolophus hipposideros | reverse complement strand
CATGGCACAGAGTATGTCAGGAAGCCATTCTCCTTTCTTCTGCCCAGAACCTGACGCCTTTCCTCTGACTGGAAGGAAGTATTACTAGGCCATCATACACATAAAGGAAATAGAACTTGGAAGTCATGTTCTGTTGAGCCACGGGAAACATGGGTATGCTTTTGTGGTGACTAGTTTTCCTCAGGGTCTATTATCTCTTAGAAAATATGAGCTATTGTTGGAAACAGTACCTGAATTTTGGTTAAGATCTTTCTTTTTTTCCAGTTAAAATGAACGATTAATTATATTTAACATAATTTTATATTTTTTAGAACTGTGGCTTTTATGGATTTATATTTGAAATAGCTTGGTAGATGCAGGATGTTTTCAATCAGTAAAAACCACCCATTATTTATTGAATGGACTCTCAATTCTATTCATATTTGAATAATTGGAAGCCTTCCTATCAACAGCAGATCTCACAATTTTTATTGGTGTGCCCCTTAGAAGTGAGATCAAGTGATCCTAAGTGATCCTATACTCTCTGTCAGCTCTAAATTTCATCTAAAATGTCTTTTAGTGCATGGTAAATATGACTGATGGAGAGTCTAAATGCTGTAATTCAGTAGAGCTAGATTTGACATGAAATCTGATGTTTAACGTGTCACTAATCTCCTTCATGGAATTTTAGAGCAAGCCAGGGCACGAATAGGAGAAGGGAAGATTTCAAAGCTAAAGAAAAATAATATTTAGTAGAATCACACAGAAAATTGTCAGAAAATGCTTGTTGAACTTTCCCCATGACTAGAAAGAAAACTAAATAATGAAAATTGACAATAAAGACATGAAGAGCTAATTTTCAATTGCAATTTCTTTCTGAATGATGCCTCTTAGGTCTTTTATAAAGGATAAATTACACTTGAAATGAAATCTTTTAAATGCATTGTTTTTTTGGGGTATTTTGCACATTTTTATTATAAAATGCATTTTGCTTATTTGTGGAGAGTGGAATAGAAAGATGACTTCTGAAGAAGTTGAGAGGAAAATAATTTCAGGAGGTAAAGGATGAACTTGGTCTGAAAGATTAATCAGGGCAGTTGTAAGAGAGTGCCAAATGCATAACGAGAGTAGGACTAAATATCTGATTGTAATTAAAACTTTAGGTTTCTAATGGCTGCATGAAAGATATTTTAATAAACGTGAAATGCACTTTCTAAATGGCACACTAACTTTTAATGACTTGGGTGTTTTGTTTGATTAGTAACCTGGACTGTTAAATTAAAGCCAACTGCAAGCGCATGATAAAATATTGATGGTTTCAGGCAAATGAATTGGGGGAGTTATGCTTGACAGATTTTTTGTATCATTAAGGATTTTAACTGGTGGAAAATATATATTGCTGGTGCTTAAAGATAGTTAAAGAGGATCTTCCTGTTTATATGACCTTGTTTTAATTTTACAGTAATAATAAGGGGGAAATCTGAATTATTCACAGATGGTTGGTCAAGAGAGGTCACTTAATTAAAAAAGTGTTATTTTAATTATACCTGTTTCACATTCCTGGAATGGGAAATTAAATATTTTGAAGCATTTGATTATTTCTGTTTCGCAGAGTACTTGAACTTTTGCTGACTCTTGTGAAGGCTTGAAATTGTTGTGAAGCTTTTACTTCCTGTTAGTAGGGAGTTCTGCTTTAAGAATCAAGATTTTAACCTTTTTTATTTTTTCAATCTTAGTTGTGGAGGGTGCCGTTCAGCTTCAAGTTGTTGTCCTTTCAGTCTTAGTTGTGGAGGGCGCAGCTCAGCTCCAGGTCCAGTTGCCGTTGCTCATTGCAGGGGGCACAGCCCACCATCCCTTGCGGGAGTCAAACCAGCAACCTTGTGGTTGAAAGGACGCCCTCCAACCAACTGAGTCATCCGGGAGCTCAGCAGCAGCTCAGCTCAAGGTGCCGTGTTCAATTTTTAGTTGCAGGGGGCGCTGCCCACCATCTCTTGCGGGACTCGAGGAATTGAACTGACAACCTTGTGGTTGAGAGCCCACTTGCCCATGTGGGAATCAAACCGGCAGCCTTTGGAGTTAGGAGCATGGAGCTCCAACCGCCTGAGCCACCAGGCCGGCCCTAAGAATCAAGATTTTAAAAATAATTTTTTTATTGATAGTTTTAGAAATAATACAATAAGAAGATATATAATTATAGTGTATCATTATATTACAATAATATAATACAATATACTATAATAATAAAAGAAGACATGTAATTATATAATCATATTCTTATATATGCAGGACAATTTCTAGAAGCATATGTAAGAAAATAGGAAGAATAGTTAGTTCTAGTTGTTGAGCTGTGGAGTCAAAAGAGAGGGAGATTTTATGTCTTACTTTATTCTCTTTGGGAAATAGAATATATTTTGCAATGAGAATGTCCTAGTTTTATAAAAAAAATTCTCTTTGAAACCCAGATTTATCTTTTAACAACTCAACTGTTCCTTTTCATGTCTTTCTCCCCATAATAATTTTCTCAATTCTGTAAGATGTGGATAATTTTAAGGAGCTTTTTTCATTAAATCAGGTAAGGTGACTTCCTTCCTTCTGTCCCTCCAACCATTCATCCTCAAATATTTAGTGTTAGTGTCTCTTACTGCTTTTTGTAGCCTAGTTAAAAGTAACTGAAAAAGAGACCTCAGCAGCATTCTCAAGGCAGCTCCTCCTCTGATGGGACTTTAGAAAGTAAAAAGGTGAAACTTTGAGAAGATGAAGTCATTTTGCAGAGGACGTTTTAGGAAAATGATTTGGGGTGGCCAAATCAAATATCTAGGCTCTCTGTGCTAGATATTCCCTCGCATAGAAGAAAAACACGAGTGTCTTCTTAATTAGAGACTTGCAAAGTGCCAGAAGGACATGAGGAGTAGTGGTAGAAAGGCCTCTGCATAAATGAAAGGGTCAGCTCTTCCCCAGGTTCTGACCTCTGGGTGCTCTAGTAGTATCGGCTGTTGGAGGTTGAAAAGACACAGGGAGATTCTTGGACAGTATTTGACATACACACACACACGCACACACACACACACGCGCACACTCACACACTCACACTTCTGTCCTATTGCTTACTTCTCAAATGATTGAACCTCAAGGGAATGAAGGATATAAAGCTAATTCAAGCTTTGCCACTTATTCTTTTGCTCAGAATTTCTAGTTTCCATACCTTTCTGGGACTCTTGACTATGAAATGAATATGCTGATTCTGTGTCAGAGTTGTTCAGACTAATAAACACATCTCCAACTATGATATTAGAATGTAGTAATTTTTAAAACTAATTCTAAGGAATTTTAGTTGTTTGGATTAATTTTTGAGATAGCTAATTTTTATATTACTAAATGGTAGTAGTAACAATAATAACAGCTACAATTTATTGAATACTCATTGTGCTAGGGGATTTAAATACATTATCTCATTTAATTTCTTCTGCAACCCTGTGGGGTAGGCAAAGTTTTACAGATGAAGCAGCTGAGGCTCAGAGAAGGTAAGCAATTTATTAGTAAATGACAAAAGCAGAGATTAGAACTCAAAGTTTTAGTTAGTATGTAATTTGGCCGCTCTAACAGAAACCCAAATAAAATAGCCTGAACAAAAAAGAAGTTTATTCCTTTGTCATGCAGATCTGGGTGTGCTCATGTGTTTACACAGTTATTAGGGCCTCGGGCTTCTTATATATTATTATTTTGCCATCTTTAATATGCAGCTTCATTTCAGTTCCAGCTGCCAGCATCCCACCCACATTCCAGTCAGCAAGAAGAAGGAAAAAGAAGCAAGTTTAAGGCAAGCTCCTTCCCTTTAAGGGCTTGATGCTGAAGTTCCCCACATCACTTCTGCTCTCATCCTGTTGGCTAGAACTAGGTCACATGGCCAACCAGCTAGAAGGGAATCTGGGGAAGGTGGTCCATACTCTGGGTAGTCATATGTCCTATTAAAATTTTGTTTTTCTTTCCTAAGGAAGAAGGGGAGAATGGATATCTAAAGAGTAGCAATATCTTCCTTACCTATTTTGTAAGATTGCCAAATTTATGCATAAGTGAGCTTCATTTTGCCAAAATATACCAATATTTGGGAAAATTTTTAAATAATTACTGCCATCCAACCACAGAAAGAGGAGTAAGCTATTTTCACTCGATGTTATTCAGATGCTGGTGGACAAACACTGCTGTACATGGTAAAAGTGTTCTAAACATGTATACTGTGTGTTATATAAGTGTTGGAGAATCTTATGCTTCTTCTAATTATGAGATTCTGTAGTTCAATTAAAATTATTTAGTGGCTAGAGCACATATGTTGACCTCAAAAATGTACCCATGTATGAAACCATATATAAATTCTTGGATTCTCTACTGTGCAGAGTGTTATTTATAGATTTAGATCTATATTTGAGCTTCCTGAAGTTATATATCACATACCGAGCTTAGTATTTCCCTCTCTTCATCTTAAAACATGTTAACTTCCTTTTCTGTAAGGGTGCTCCCACTATTCTTTCATGCTTCCACTTGAAATTTTGACCTATTTCTCCCATCATCCCAATGTTATCAACATTGTATAAATTTTACCCCTTCAATAGGTTCTTCAATTTTTCATCCCTCTTCCCTTCCTTCTACCATCTTCATACATCAAATTCTCATCTTTTCTTGTGTCTAGGCTTCCTCGATGGCTTCCTAAGGACTCTGCCAGCCTCCAACTTGTGTTCTTTCCAATCCAACCTTCACATAGCTGGCATGCTGATTCATTTTCCATGGTTTTTAACATGATTCTTCTAAGGCTCAAGGACCTATGAGTGCTCCATCTGGTTCCATCTTGCCTGCTGCTTTAAATCAGACTCTGCCTAGACTTTGGTCAAGGCCCTTCCTATTTTTGCTTTACTCAGTCTTACTAAGCTAATTTCCCTTCACTCCCAACACACTCCTTCTTTGGTCAGGCATTTTTGCTCTCTGTTCTGTCTTTCTTCATTCAGGTTCTCTCTCTTGCTCCCCCTTTCCTTTTCCCTTTATTCTTTCATCACCAAAAAGTCTTTGAGTGCCTACCATGTACTAGTGTTTGGAAATATAACTATACAACAGGCTAAGACAAATTCCTCCCCCCCCCCATGGAGTTTACAATCTAGGTTAAAATTCCCTGTGTCTATTAAGCTCATCGATGCCTCTGAGTCTTAGCTTGTTTTGTCTGCCTGAAAGTTCTCCTTTTTCGTTCCACTCATCTAAACTGTGTGCATCATCTAAGGCCTAACTCAAGTTTCACTTCTCCTCCAGGCATAGTCTCCAAATGCTTCAAAGCACTTCTATTCCTGAAACCTTTAGTATGTAGTCACCACTTACTACCTTAGTTTCTAATTGTTCTTTCTCATGGTTCACTGATGGGGTTATATTCTTGAGCAGGGAATGTGCCTTATCTATATCTATGTTGATATCCACATACATATAGAGCAGTATATAGACTTCTGTTTCTCTGTGTGTGTGTATAAAACACCTGGCATCCCAGATCTTTCAAAATTCTCTAATTCATAAAAGTAGAGTTGTTTAAAATCAGGCTCCTGGCTTTTTCCAGATTTATATTTCTATCCAGAGCTAAGTGTATTTGTTTTTATTGGGGAGTATAGGGGAACAGTGTGTTTCTCCAGGGCCCATCAGCCCCAAGATGTTGTCCTTCAATCTAATTGTGGAGGGTGCAGCTCAGATCCAAGTCCAATTGCCATTTTTAATCTTAGTTGCGGCGGCACAGCCCACTATCCCATGCGGGAATTGAACCAGCAACCTTGTTAAGAGCTTGTGCTCTAAACAACTGAGCCACCCAGCCTCCTGCTAAGTATAACTTTTGTGTACTCTCAAACCACACGCAGTCTTCTTCAATGCTTACTAAAGTTACCTCTTAGTACCTAGGGCCATTTATCACATGTTAATGAATTCTGATGGCCTCATGATCATTGCTACATACCCAAAGTGAGGAGAACATGACATAGGAGGCAGAATTGAGATGGTTAATCTTAACCTCTTTGAATCTCAGTTTTCTTATCTATAAAATGGGGATAAAGTGTTATAATCATGGAGAAATGAGGTAATGTATAGGAAGTAGTTAGTATAGTACCAGGCATATGATAAATTAAGAGAATAATAGTAACATTGTGTTTTTAGGATTGCAAACTAGGCTCACTTACTCAGCGACTGTCTCCCCAACAATGATGCCATGATGTTTAACATTAGAATTTGAACCTGAGCAAAAGATAAATTGCTATATGTCATGAGTCTCTTGGAATGCTGTGACTACTAATTCCATGAGAAGTTTAGTAAGCTTTTGCGATCCTCCGGCTTCTGGCATGGTGCTGAATCTTTAGAGAGGCTCAGCATCTGATTTATTGATTTATGATGACATGATTAGGAAAGGAGAATTAGAGAAGAGAGGACAGATGGATGGATCAAGGCCCTTTTAGCCACCTGCTTCTAAATCCAAGTTTGTTCTGGATTGGAGAACAACTTGAGCCTCTCTGCAAGGAAGCAGCACATGGCCTTCTCTAAAGATTTTATGAATGGGAGTGAGAAATGGAGGAGAGCCAAAGATAGCAGCTGGGCTATTCTCTTGGACCATGCAAGATAAAAAAAACCACCACAAAAAAACACACACAAAACTTTTATAGAATAGGTTTTGGGTTTGTCTGGCATGCTGTAATAAGTATAAATGTTCTCCAGTGATATTCCCCACCCCCAAACCCCCTCACTCTTTTGTAAGCCCTGAGAGAGAGCACTGCAGCCAGCACTCAGGCCAGGGGGTGCCTGAGTGCAGGCAGAGAAACAGTATGCTCTCACACCTGCTCCCTACAGAGGCTTCCAGCCCAGACAGGGCAGGATACAAGGCACTTGCAGAGAGAATAAAGGTGTGTGCTTGTGTCTCAGGGCTCTGAACAAAGCCCCAGTTGTGACAAGGGTCACAGGAAAGCACTCTCCTGAGAGCTAGTTATGGGACTACTGTGTATACCAAAATGCCAGAGATCCATGGAAGGAAGCTGCATGTGGTCACACAGAAGCATAGTTCTGAGGATCAGATTAGCTGGTCATCCATGGGACAGCCTGGAGGCAGAGCAGCCGGGCTAGGTACAACTGACATGATGCGGATTGGGGAAGAGAAAGGGAAGATCAGGAATTAGGGAAGCTGTCCTGCAATGAGGCTAGTTTATTTTCAAACCACCAGCACAGAGTTAGGGGAGTTTGTTCTGAGTAATTATTTTTTGCTTTTTGAGGGTCTCCTGAATACTTTGAGAACCGATTTGTGTAATAAAGCCTGCTGCTCATTTCCAGTTTCCCTGTTCTTTCCTTACTAACTATATTCCTACACTCTTTCCCTGACCCTCTATCACTTTCTTCCTGGCTAATGGCTGACCCATCCACATGCAGCGTGGTAGACAAGCAAAGGAGAGAGGAGGCGGGGCTTGGTATGCTCTGTGTGTGTCTGAGTGGGTGTTTGCCTAGCTCTGACCTCCTTCCCTCAGGCTGCCTTTTCACAGCACTGCATATCAACACCTTTGAAGCAGAAAAGAAATCCCACCCTTCCTTTGAGTCTTCTTTTGTAATATTGCTTTCCTCTGGCTGGTTGGATTAGTTAAAATTTCATCAGCTTTGCTTAAAAAAATTTCCCTCTTGTTATATCATGAAAAGAGAGGATATCGCTTGAAGATGTTTGCAGCCCTCAAGAAATAAGAAAGAAAAGAACCTGATCTGCTTTTATTCTGGAAACTTAATTTCTCTTGCAAGCTTAAGCCAGTCAGATGATGTGTTTTGAACACACACACACACACACACACACACACACACACACACACACACACACACACTTTTGTGGTTGTCCAGTGCTTTTATTAAAAGAAAAAATAACCCTTACTCCCTCCACTGTTTCATTGTTCTCTGGTCTTTGGGGCGTGAGTGGGCAGGTTTAAAGACCCTGGCAAAAAACATCCTGAAAACCAATTCAAAAAAGTCCAGCCAGGAAGAGATTATGAGACCAGAGCAGTAGGGGGCAGTGTGACACAATCTAACAGAGGTTGATAGTCTAATAAAACATCAGAAACAAAGGTCTTTGAGACAACAAAGGCAAAAATTGTACTAAGAGCTGTAAATCTTGTATGCTAAATTCCTGTGCAAGAGACAGTTGTGGTTGTATCATAATTAAACATGCTACAAAAACATAAATCCATTACTGATAACTTCCTCTTAGTAGCTTCATTTCCTATGGAGTGAACCAGAGGCAGGTCACCCTTTAGC
Organism: Rhinolophus hipposideros; assembly: GCF_964194185.1. Lineage (NCBI taxonomy): Eukaryota > Metazoa > Chordata > Mammalia > Chiroptera > Rhinolophidae > Rhinolophus > Rhinolophus hipposideros. The sequence goes on along the minus strand of NW_027669438.1, from coordinate 14,715 downwards.
ATTAATCGGAAAGATTTCTGGTGTGTTCAGCACAGACTTTTGTGTATTGGAAATAACGAAAAGTAAATCACCATCGCTATTGCCATGAAGTGTTACCTAACCATCTTTATGAATATGGGGCTATGCTAGTACTAAAGGATGAAATGTGATGGTTGACTCCAGTGTCTTCCAACCTAGCAAGGCAATGGGTGAAGAAGGAAGACCGTTTATAGGTATTGCATTAGTTTCTTAGGGGTGCCGTAACAAAGCACCACAAACTGAATGCCTTTAAACAACAGAAATTTATTCTCTTAGTTCAGGAGGCTTGAAGTGCAAAGTGAAGGTGTTAGCAGGGTCATACTCCCTCTGAAGCCTATGGGGGAAGAACACTTCTTTGGCTCTTCCTAGCTTCTGGTGGTAGCCATCGATCCTTGGTGTTCTTTAGCTTGTGGCAGCATAACTCCAGTCTCTGCCTCCATCTCCACATGGCATTCTTGCTATATCTCTGTCTTTGCATGGTTGTCTTCTTATAGGGACACCAGCTATATTTGATTAGGGGCCCACCCTACTCCAATATGACCTCACCTTAACTAATTATATCTACAAGAATCCTATTTCCAAATAAGGTCACATGGTGAGGTACTGGGGATTAGGGTACAGAACTCAGGAAACCATTTATTTACTAAATTATTGGTTTATTATAAAAGGATATAATGCAGGAACAGCCAGATAGAAGAGATACACAGGGTAAGGTATGGGGAAAGCGCATGGAGCTTCCATGCTGTCTCCCAGCGTGCCACTGTCCCAGCAACTCCATCTGTGCACATACACTGAGGCGTGGGTGGAAGGGGCTTACATCCTCCTGCCTTCAGTGAGGTTGTACTTTCATCTGCTCTTGTTCATAGAGTGAGCTCTGGCCCTGTGGGGGCAACCTGCAGTTTTGGTGGGGATCTTATGTAAAGTAAACTCATTTGACCCTCACACCTAAGTCATGTTCTCCAGAATCACCTAATCTGTAATGAAAGTGATATTTGATTTTAATATCTGAATCCTGTGTCTTTACCTTTCAATTATTTTGAAATCCAATATGAAAATGCAAAGTATTATTGATAGTCCCTTCAAACCTCAGTAATAGAGAAAAATTCTAAACAATTGTAATGTCGATTACATAAATTGTGGTACTCCCATTCAATAGTACACCATGCTGCCATTACAAAGAATGAGGTAATCTTATGTGTAGACGTAGAAAAATGTCCACAATAAAATGTCAAGGGGAAAAAAAGGGCAACTTTTGGAAGCGCTTACATAGTAAGAGCTCATGTTTTCTTTAAAAAGTTTGTATATTCCTTAACAGGATGTTTGAGAAAATTCATACTGCTCTGTTAAAGTTGTTACTTCCAAGGACTGATGTTGGCGGGGAGCTTTTACTTCTACAATATATTCTGTTTTGCTTGAAGCTTTTGTTTGTTTGTTTTCATAATGAGCAAGAGTGACTTTTGTATGAATAATACAAAATCAGTTTTATTTTCATAATTGTTCAGTTACTGGTGAGATTATATAATCTAGTTTTCAGAGATTGCACTCAATTTAACGTTTCGTACCCCCCCTGGATACAAAGATTAGTGAGGGCCTTGGAGTTGATCAGAATTCATGGCCCTTAGGCTAGAAAATGATACTTGGCCATATTTACCCTGGGTTGGTATTTAATTTTTGACTTGGTATGTAATTTTTCAATTTAACTCTCTGAACTCACAGGAGTCTTTACTGTTTGTCTTCTGATAGTGAAAGCCATATATATTGATTGTATAAAATTTAGAAAATATATAAAAACACAGATGCAGAGAGGTAAATGGCTTATGATTCCGTTATCCAGAGGCAAATGTTCTAACCATTTGTTGTTCATTTCTAGTTTTTTTCAATGCATCTGTGTACATGGTTGGTATTGTACTCAGCCATGAACACATACACATAGAAATAATTTGCATAGTTCAGATTTGTAAACTGCTATTCTTTAAAAATTTTCCCCCCTTTTTTTCAGTAGTTTCAGGTGCACAAAGCAATGTAATAGTTAGACATTTAAGCCTCTCATGAAGTGATAACCCACCCTCCAAGCTACTACCCCTCTGACATCTTATGTAGCTGTTATAATACCATCGACTATCTTCCCTATGTTGTATTCCACATCCCGTGAGTATGTATACCTATATATTTAGTTATAGTTGACATTCAATATTATTCTATTTCAGCTCTTCAGGCATATAGTGCATTGGTCAGGCATCTACACAGTCTATGACGTGATTCCCCTGATAAGTCCAGTGCCCATCTGGTACCTTACATGATCTTTACAACATTGTTGATTATATTCCCCATACTGTATTAACTATCAATTTGTGTATCTTAATGCCTTCACCTTTTTCACCCTGACCCCAACCCCATTCTCATCTATCACTATGATAGATCTAATACCTACCTGGCACCATACCTAGTTATTACAATATTGTTGACTATATTTCTTATGCTATAACGTACATCCCCATGACTAATGTATAACAACTAACTTGTACTTCTTAATCCTTTCCCCTTTCACCCATCCTTAACCTCTCTCCCATCTTAAAGAAGTCCCTCTAAGATTCCTTGTAATACTGGTTTGCTAGTGATGAAGTCCTTTAGCTTTTTCTTGTTTGGGAAGCTCCTTATCTGTCCTTCAATTCTAAATGGCAGCCTTGCTGAGTAGAGCAATCTTGGTTGTATGTCGTTGCTTTTCATCACTTGGAATATTTCCTGCCACTCCCTTCTTGCCTGCAAAGTTTCTGTTGAGAAATCAGCTGGAAGTCTTATGGGGGCTCCCTTGTAGGTAACTAACTACTTTTCTCTTGCTGTTTTCAAGATTCTCTCTTTGTATTTAACCTTTGGCATTTTAATTATGATGTGTCTTGGTGTGGGCCTCTCTGGGTTTATCTTGTTTGGGACTCTCTGTTGTCCCTGGGCTTGTATGTCCATTTCATTCACCAGGTTAGGGAAGTTTTATGTCATTATTTCTTCAAATAGGTTTTCAATTCCTTGCTCTTTCTCTTCTCCTTCTGGTATCCCTATAATGAGAATGTTGGTACGTTTGATATTGTCCCAGAGGCCCCTTAAACTTTCCTTAATTTTTTGGATTCTTTTTTTTTTTTTTGCTGTTCTGGTTAAGTGTTTTCTGCTACTTTATCTTCTACATCGCTGATTGGATCCTCTGCTTCATCTAATCTACTGTTGATTTCCTGTAATATATTCTTAATTTCTGCTATTGTATCCTTTATTTCTTACTGGTTCTTTTTTATGGTTTCCATTTCCATTTTTATGAAAACATTGAGCATCCTTATAACCAGTGTTTGGAACTCTGTGTCTGCTAGACTGCTTGTCTTCATTTTGTTTGTTTCTTTTTCTGGAGCTTTGTCCTGTCCTTTCATGTGGGACATGTTTCTTTGTCTCACCATTTTGGCTGCCTCCCTGTGTTTGTTTCTATGTATTAGGTAGGCTGCTATGTCTTCTGGACTTAGTAGAGTGGCCTTATGTAGTAGGTGTGCTGTGGGGCTCAGTGGCACAGTTTATCTGGTCACCTGAGTCACATGCTCCAGGTGTGTCCCTTGTGTGGGTTGGGTGTGCCCTCCTCTTGTAGTTGAGCCTTGGTTGATAACTGCACATAACTGTGAGGGACTGACCCTTGGGCTCACTGGTTGTAAGCACTGGCCTTGACTACAGTAGAAGAATTGTTGTGCAGGGGCTGACCCTATGGAGCAGGATCTGCCTCAGCCTCAGCAGGACTCCGGTGCCTGCCCAATCTGCCCCTTCGGTGTGTTGTACTTGGAGATGGCTAAGTGATGCTCCAGCTCGTTTTAAACCTGGCCACTGGGGGTGCCAGCCCCAGGACCACCTTGGAGGGAATCCACTGTAGATCTACTTCAGCCACAGCCTGTGCCCCACCTGAGGCCACCTAGCGGGAGCCAGAAAGAAATCCACAGATGTCTGCCACCTGTGCTGTGCTTGGAAGCGCCTTGAGAGGCCAAGCCATGATCCAAGGCCAGCTGCCACTAGTGCCAGCTTAGGGCTGCTTAGCTAGAGGTACAGGACACACTCAAGCCAGATGCTGTTTGTCTGGATTCTGTGAACCTTTGAGAGACCTTGGATAGTGCAGCTTGAGCCAAGGCAAATGGTCTGCATGAAAAAGCTGCTGAGGCCGGCCCCGTGGCTCAGGCGGTTGGAGCTCCGTGCTCCTAACGCCAAAGGCTGCCAGTTCGATTCCCACATGGGCCAGTGGGCTCTCAACTACAAGGTTGCCGGTTGGGCTCCTCGACTCCCACAAGGGATGGTGGGCTCTGCCCCCTGCAACTAAGATTGAACACGGCACCTTGAACTGAGCTGCCGCTGAGCTCCCGGATGGCTCAGTTGGTTGGAGTGTGTCCTCTTAACCACAAGGTTTGCCGGTTCTACTCGCTAAGTCAACTGGACCTGGAGCTGAGCTGCGCCCTCCACAAGTAAGACTGAAAGGACAGCAATTGACTTGGAAAAAGACCTGGAAGTACACACTGTTCCCCAAAAAAGTCCCGTTCCCCTTCTCCAATAAAATCTTTAAAAACAAAAAAAAAGCTGCTGAAAGCAGCCTGGGTGTGCCTTAAAGTTGGGCGTGGCCAGGTCTTAAATCTGCAGGGCGGGGCAAACGAACAGCAGAGACTCAGAAATGGCTGCCGACTGTGTTCATGCACCGGGAAGGGGGAGGGCTCAATAAAGAAACAATGGCTTCCGCCATTGTTTCTTTCTCCGTCCAGGAGAAAACCACCTCTCCAGCCTCCGTCCCAAGCCAGATGACTCAGTTTCCCACCATTTGTCCCTGCCACCTTTCCAGCTGCTGCCCCAGTTCTGGAGCTCAGAGCAAATGATTCTACTGGTGGGTAAGTCCTCGCGGGGTCCCTTTAACAGGAGCTTCTATGAGTGCAGCCACACTCTGTCTCACTCATTCACAATCTTTGCTGGTTTTCACAAGCAAAAATTATGGGGACTTCTCTCCCTGGCACTGGAAACTTGGGCTAGTATGGGGCTGGTATGTCTCGCTCCTTTAGGGGGTGGGGAGACCCCCACAGCTGAAAGAGCTCCCCTGATCTTTAATGGTCATATGTGTGTGTGGGACCAACCTGTGCCACGGCTCTGAACTTCCTGCAAGTCTGGAGGTGGCTTCTTTTTCAAGTCTTTAGTTGAAAGGCTTCAGTTCAGCTTGAGTTTAGGTGATTCTCCATAATGGTTGTTTTGTTGGTTTGTTATAATTTTTTTTGTTTTTGTTTAATAAGCTTGACTTTCACTTTATTTTTCTTGTATAAAATTACGTGGTGGCCACAGCTGGAGCCTGGGTCCTCTGCACAGAAACTCTGGTGTGGGTTTTGACGAGATGGTCGGTGAATTCCTGATAGGGAGACTTCGTGAATACAGTCTCTTTCCAGAGGTCAGGGGTCAGATAGCTGTAGGTCTTAGAGATGGCATCAAAGGTGGCCTTGACAAAGTTGCCCAGGGTGGCAGTGCAGCCCCTGGCGGAGGTGTAGCAGTCATCAATACCAGCCATCATCAGCAGCTTTTTGGGCACAGGAGCTGAGGCAATACCAGTGCCCCTGGGGGCGGGGATGAGACGCACCAGCACAGAGCCACAGCGGCCAGTCACCTTGCAAGGGACAGTGTGGGGCTTGCCGATCTTGTTCCCCCAGTAGCCTCGCCGCACGGGGACGATGGAGAGCTTGGCCAGGATGATGGCCCCACGGATGGCAGTGGCTACCTCCTTGGAGCACTTAACACCCAAACCCACGTGTCCATTGTAGTCCCCAATGGCGACAAATGCCTTAAACTGGGTCCTCTGGCCAGCGCGGGTCTGCTTTTGTACCGGCATGATCTTCAAAACCTCATCTTTGAGGGAAGCCCCCAGGGAAAAAATCAATGATCTCCGATTCCTTGATGGGCAGCGAGAAGAGGTAGATCTCCTCCAGGGACTTGATCTTCATGTCCTTGACCAGTCAGCCCAGCTTGGTGACGGGGATCCACTCTTTATCCTCGGCCTTGCCTCCGCGAGCTCCGCGGCCGCGATTCCGGCCGCGACCGCGACCACGACCTCGGCCCCGGACACCGCTGCCGAATCCTCCACGGAAGCCACCGCGGCTTCCCAATCCAGGGCCCCCAGGGGCTCCGGCCCCTCCCGCAGCACCGGCGTCATCCGCCATTTGGTGTTATATCTGAGAAGCTGATTTGTTATAATTTTGATGTGGATGTGAGAGAAGGTAAACATAGCATTTACCTACTGCACCATCTTGGTTGTCTCCTGCTCCTAGCCAGGGTTCTCTCAACCTGCTATTCTTTTACTTAATGTTGTATTATAAATTTTCCCATTATAAGGGAGGGAAAATAATTTTTCTTCTACTCTTTTTAAGTTCTTCTGGCTGGTCTAATAATCAAATTGACATAAGACATATTAACAGGAGAAAATAAACAAATTTATTATATACACTTATATACATATGGGGGCTCCATAAAAATATGGGATCTGAGGACAAATTGGGCAGTTAAGGCTTATAGGTTATTTTAAACTAAGGAGAACGGGGTGGGGTGGTGGTGATTGTGGTTTGAGACTTCAAAGGGGAGAAAGGCAATTCATATGGAGATGAAAAAGCAAATGATTGATAAATAAATATTTGCTGGGCCATATTTCACAATGGGGCACAGAGAGGCCTTGCTAGGCTCCTCCCTGTCTATCACACACTAGTTCACACTAAACTATAGTTATCTATGATGATAGCTCCCTTCCTGAAGCACGTCTTCTATTTAAATTCTTTTAGGCAGTTAAGGGGAAAGTCAAAGTTTCTTCTTGAGTCTTTTGTTTCTTAAAAATAACCAGCTTAAAATAATTGCTATCCCAAAAGGCGTATTTAAGGTGGCAAAGTCTGCTTCCCCTCCACCATCATGTCAAAAAACTTCATAAGTATCATTTTGAAAAAAATTCATGTTTTATTACACAGGTGTATTTCAGTTATAATGCTTTCGAAATGCAATTTGACAATGGATGTGTCCAGGGTTGATCAGGGTGATGGACTCTGATTCATTAGGACTTTCCATAATAGTTTCAAGAGTTCCAAACTTCATGTGTCTACACAGTTGAATCTTAAGTAGGAAGCAAGGCAGCAGGTTGAAAAGGGATATTTAAAAAAAAAAAATGCTTTTTTTCTGGGTTTTTTTTTTTTTTTTTTTTTTTGGTGGGGGAGAGAGAAAACCTTTGCCAAGTATTAAGAGCCTTAAAAATATTTATACCCTTTAATTTAGTAATTCTACTTTGGGAGTTTCTCTAAGGAGGTTTTCCCTTACATCTCCCTGACCAGAATTGGGTCTCATGCTTTTTCTTGACTAATCATTGCCATGATTTATCTCTGGGATTGGACCTCTATCACCTAAACAAATTGTCAAGGGGATAAGAAGAAGGATTTGGCTATTGAGTACATAACTAGAAGAATTATTCCCTTCTTTAATATTGGAAATATTCTTGCATATGAAATATTTGAGCGTGTTTGTACATTTTAGATGGTTTTCTGTGGAGGGATTTACAGAACTAAAATTACTAGATTAAAGGGTGTAAATATTTTTATGGTACTAAATACTTATTACTGACAGGAATTTTAATATTTTTCTTTTTATTGAATTCTAGATTTATATTTGAAACAAGACAGTGAGATACTAGATTCCCCTTACAAACAAAACAAAAACAAAAAACAAACACCACCGAAAACCAAACCTCATGCATTCGCAAGGTTTTCTTTCAGTAATCACTGAGTGAACTGAAATTGAACAAAAACATAATTACTCTTTCTATCACTGAGGAAAAAACTCTCTGAATTGAACGTTACTACTCATTGAGGAATGGGGCTGACTGGATTGATCTAACCCCCAGTTTTTCTTATTCTGTCTCCTTTAGATAATTTTATTGTTTATTATGTCCACATAAATGTGTAAGCTATAGAAAGGAAAATAAACTGCAACTCAGCTAATTTTGCTTTTGATTATTGATTAAGCAGAAGACAGAAATGTGTAAGAAGTTAAAACTTAGTCAAAAGAAGAAATTGAAAAATATTTCTATTGTTGTATTTTCACTCTCTGCCTCAGATGATTTAGTTAACTGCAATCAGATTTTCCCCCCCGTAAGAGCATCAGTCACACTGTGTTGTTTTAGGAGAACAGAAATACTGTTAAATTTCCAGGAGAACTGTTGTGAGTGTTAAATAAAATTTGGATTCTAAAGGAAAGTGGAAGGATTTGTTGGCATGATTCTCGAATAGATTAAGGCTTTGCAAGTGGGTGTGCTAATTAAGTCCACTTCCATGCGTGCCTTTCCTACCTACCTTGAAAAATTATAGTACCAATGGTACTTTAACAAAGACCTCTTCCTGCATTTGTGGAATTGACAGGACCCACTGATGAATTTGAAGTTCCACCTCCTTGAGAATCAGTTGAGATTTCTCTCACATATTTCTTAAGTTTTATCTTAATCTTGTATAAAAGGTAATCTTTAGAAGTTCTTTCCTCAGTAGACTGCTCTATTTTCCCATAAAATACACTTGCAAATAAGTCTGCAGATTTTTTTTTTTTTTTAACACAAATGCCTGCAGCAACATCCATGATAAATCCTTTCTTGGCCTCAGCTTTCTGTAACCTTCTCCATCCCTCACAATGACACACAGTTTCTCTCATTCATCTTTTATTACAATTCAATATTGTGCTTGAATATCATTAGCTTCTATTCAGCATTTCCCCCCACCCCACCTTTCTTTTTTTCTTTAAAGGACAAACTACTGTTGTTGTGCACATTTCATTTGGAAATTGACTTTGGTGTTATAGGTTCTAATATATTTATACAACAGGTACACAAAGGTATTGGAAAAAAGAAGAAATATTTTTAACATCGTAAACCTCTAGCAAAAATATGTGTGTAATAGAATCTGGTACTGCGGTATTACACACATTACAACTGTCACTGTGACTTAGAGCCTTAGTTTAGCTGAAAGAAAATCTATAACCCCAGAAATGCAACAATGTTTGAGTCACAGTTCAGGGTAATAAATGTTTTTCACAGAATACTGTAATCCATATTTCCAAAAGCTGATGCAACAAAGGAATTTCTACTAGAAATCTTTCAATTTCATGGGTGGAGGGTCCAATGCAGAGAGAAACAGAGAAAGGAAAAAAAGTATTTAGAAAAAAATGATACACTCGATTGACATGATAAACTGCCGATATTCAGAAACCTTAGCCATCTGGCTAGTGAATTTGGTTGCTGCATAGCGTCCTCTGATTAAAAGTCAGAAAAGGCAAACTTTGTTTGAATAATTTTGAGTAGACTGTTTTTCTCTTGAAAGGGCATTTTCCTTTTAAGAGATCTGTTTAAGAGTTTCAAGAAACTGGGAAGAAGAATCACAGACATGGATCATGAAGGGCGTTTCTCAAACTGTGGAAATGAGGGAATAATAAGGCCTCACTATTGTCTTTGTGTGGGCATGGGCAGGGCTTGATAGTCTGAGGAACATTCTTGAGTGCCTGTGATTGACTTAGATGTGTCTGAGATGTTCTCTTGACTTAATTAGGGGTGGGTGTAGATAGGAAAAGTCTAGGATGGCAAACAACAGGTCCTATGGAACCATAGAAAAGAAGCTGTTTTCATTTGTTCTTGTGCTTGTTTCTGGTCAACTGAAACAGTCATTTAAAAAAAATTTATTAAGTTTGTTGGGGTAACATTGGTCAATAACATCATAGTTTTAAATGTACAATTATATAATACATCATTTGTATATTGCAATGTATGCTCATCACCCAAAATCTAGTCTCCCTCTATCACTGTAAATTTGACCCCCTTTACCCTCTTTCTCCTCCCCCAAACCTCTTTCCCTCTGGTAATCACCATACTGTTGTCTGTGTCTATAAGTTTGTTTTGTTTGTTCATTTGTTGCTTAGAACAATCATTTTTAATAAGGGCAGAAACTAAAATACTTTCTGTTCCAGTTGAGGGAACAGGGGTAGAGTATCTGCTTGAATGTTAGAATGTGAAATTATAAAACAGGCCTGGCACTTTACCACTTCTATGTCACTCAATTCCCTTCCCCTCCATGTAGGTTAAACCTCCTACTCATTCCTGAAGACTGATTCAAATGTCCCTTTGGAAATTCTTTCTTTCCACCTCTTGGCTCCCAAAGCAGTTATTTGTATTCTTTTATATTATCTATGACATTCTAAAGTTAGTTGCTCACATGGGCAACAGATCAGTTTGTTGAAGATCAATTTCCCAAAGTTATTTAGCCAAATTAAATTCACCAAAGTCAACTGAGGAAACCAATTGGCTTAAACCAATTTTTTTTTCAAGTCTGTGATTTATTCATCATAAGATCCTTGAAGGCAGAAACCTTGTCTGATTCATGCACAACTCAGCATATTGCTTGGGGGTATTGAAGGGGTTAACGGATGCTTAGTGCTTATTGAATTTAATTTAATATCACTGTAATACAAATGAAATAGCTTCATATTATTCTCGCTTTCCCTATGTTCACTTTTTCTAGCTGGGTTATAATGTGCAGACCACACCTAACTGGAGTATATAGACCTTGAGAAGTATTTCTGCCAAGCTTGTCCTGCAGGTATAGAGTTTGTATAGATTTATGTAAGAAACTCAGCCCTTTATTGAATTAAGAACCCTTGGTTCCCCAGTAGCTTGTATTTGGCTTATTTTACTATAATTTCTTAAAAGAATCCATCTTTGCTTACCATTGTGTTTCTGTCCCTTTCATTTAGCTTTATTGTTTTTTCTTTACATAGTTGATTCATCACCTACTGGTTATGAGAAATGGATTGAACAGATTTTCAATTCTTTCTGCGAACACACCTCTCTGACATCAACAGTACACAAAGTCCAGGGAAACAATCGCAAGCTACCGGAAGCATGGTGGTGTGGATGCTAGTTGTCCACCATCAGCTAATCCACCCCTTCCCTGCCAAGGTACCCCATTTTGCTAAGGTACTGTGTGGCTGGCCATATACCCCAGGGATGGTGGGACTCTTGCTCCAGGGGGAGATAATGATTATTTCAACTCAATCTTAGTAACCCATTTCCATTTGTCAGTGACGGCATTGGCCAACATTGGTCAATGAGATGTAAGGGGATGCTTGCTGGGGGACTTCAAAATTTTTCTCAGTGTGAGTCATACCTGGGAAAAGATTTCTCTCCTGCATTGAATATTGCTCGGTGAGGATTTGGTGTGTGATACTGTTCTTATCACAAGGAAGAAAGCGGGAAAAATCACAGTGAAGTGGATTCCAGATAGACCTGTGATGTTTAGCCACCAATGAACCAATGCTGCCAACCACCTTACTGTGCTTAAGCCTTGATATCTGGGTTGTCTGCTGAAAACATCTTAACTAAAATGGTAGTTGTTGTGTTTTACAAAATAGCTGAGTTCCCTGACAATAAACATTTGGTAAGATGTCCTTTGAATCCTCTAATCTCACCCTGGCATGACCTCTATATGAATTTAGAGTCAACCAGTTCTGTGGTCCAACTCTGGTGCCACCATTTACCAGCAGTGTGACCTTGGGGAAATTACTCAATTTCTCTGAGCCTCATTTTTATTCTCATGCGTTATTTATGTCCCACATTGCTAGAAATCTGTGTCTCCACTCCCTCTCTAACCTGCATAACACCCAGGCTGAGGATTTTAGAAAGTTTTGCTTTTCAGAAAACTCTTTCTAATAAAAAAAATCTGCCATATATTATGGTCTTCAATTGGCCTTCAGGAAATGGTATCAGTTCTTAGATCACATTCATGGCATTTACGTTGACTAGAGTGGCCTCTTCTATGTTAAACAAAAGAGATAATGCAAATTGCTGGTAGCTTTTAAAATACTTGAGGAGTGAGAAGGAGTAAAAGTTTTATAATACTCTTATGTAGGTATTAAGAATCTGAATGAACATCTTTTAGGTGAGTCCTGGAATAATTAGAAATGAAACATCAGAAACTTTCATTTAGATTCCACAATAGATTATACGAAGGTCTACAATACATGTCTCTTGCCCCTTTAGCTCTCCCCTCATCTGAAATATGGTACAAGGGAAAAAATTCTCCCCAATTTTGGTCCTAGTGAATAATACACTAGGGTTTTACATTTTGAGTCTGGTGAGTGAACTAGAACTAAGATTAAAGTCCTAGTTTCTATTATTCTATGTCCAATAATATTTACTTGAATGAAGAACTATTCCATTCATTTATGGAAAATCCTGTATTCAAGATAATAACAGTTAAAATGTAACTTCATTATGATATATTTCATAAATGCATTTACTATAAATTAATATTTATTTCTCATAACAGCTATTAAGAAACTAAGAATGGGTAGAGAATTTCTTAATATGGTAGACAAAAGTCAATCTCAAACCAATAGCTAAATTCACTCTTAGTGCAAAATACCAGAGGCATTCCCATTAAAGCCAGGAACAATATAGGAAATATCACTGTCACTGTTTAATTTTGTATATTTTAGCCAATGCATTAAGACAAGAAAAATAAATAGGACATATAATTATTAGAGAGGGATAAAAGAAAATCCTCATTATTTATAGATACCATAGTTGTCTATTCTAAAAACCTAAGAATATTATCTGAAAAACTATTAAATAGTAATAGAACTCTAGTTAACTAGTTATCTAGTAATAGAGTTTATAAAGGTGGCCACTCACAAAATCTTTCCTTTATGCTTAGCTATAAGCTTAACAAGAAAGGTATAGGACACATCTGATGTTATAATGAAGAACGTGTCCATTTTTTGATATTTAACTTCTGACAGCTTTTAAGCCTTACCTTTTCCTCTTTCCTTTGTGCCACACATCTGAGAAAACTGATAATAAAGTCTATTCTCCTTTGGTGCTGGTAGGAGATACCCCCCGGCCCCCGTCCCATGAGGGAACACATATACCAGATCCCCTCACTGCTCCCAACCAAAGCGAAAATCTAGACTAGTCTCTTTTCTGTGCTCTCTCAAGCAATTTCTGACCCACTTGAGAGTTCTGCCCTGTCTTCCCCAGAGAACTCAATTATGGAAATAATAAACCTTTTCATACCCTTTTGATGTGTGTTTGTGGTTTCATCAGTTTGACAATTGAGTTAAATTTAGGGTGGGAACCCCTCCTGCTTCTGCAGGGTGACCATAAGAGATATATAGCAGATGTAAAAAAGACTGAGATAATAATAATAGCTAACATTTACTAATGCTTTTGTTTTTACATACTGTTTTCAGTGCATTGAGTCATTTAATTCCTACAACAACTCCATGAGTAGGTGACATAATTACCTTCATTGTATAGATGAGGAAATAGAGGCCAGAAGTTAGGTATTTTGAGCTAGGTCACACAGCTGATCAAAGGTAGGATCAGGATATAAATCGAGTAGTCTGGTTTCAGAGCCCTCTGTATGCCACTGTATCAGAGATATACCGTACTCTATCAGCCATCCATATTTGGCTTAATATTTTAAATGAAAAACCACACCTATCAGTTTATCCCATGGTTGCTACAACCAATGCTACATGGTTGCATTAATTTTCTCTTGGTGGGTGGTTTGGCATTTAGCATTTAACTGCTGATTTTTGATATACACTTAAGACCAGACTTTTTGAAATATGAAAAGGAGGCACAGAATGTTTAAGTAAACTTGCTTAAGTCACACATCCACAAAGAGGCAAAGCCAGGATCTAATTCTATTGACTTTCTGATTTAATAATTGACATTGATATACTGTTTATAACAAAAAAGGCATGCTGCATACATTATTTTATTTGACAACCTCAACAATTGTGGAAAGGTAAATTAGTAGAGGTGAAAATCTCCTATTGTCCAGATGAGGAAACTGAGAGCCAGGGAAGTTGTATAATTAACTCAAGATCACACATACATGTTAAATATGTGTAGCAAGACATAAATGAGGTCGTCGATACCACATTTTTCATGGTACCAGGTTCATTTCTGTATTCAAGGTGCTCCTATAAATATGCTTAGATGTGGAGAGCCCTGGGATACCAACTCGGCTTCCAGATGGGAGTAATCCAAGCCGGAGTATCTTTCCTAGGAACCTGTATCTGATTTGTGGATGCTCCCTTCCCCCTGGAAAGCTCCAAGCCCTGGTAATAAGATTTGGAAATGGTCAGAATCTTCGTAGGTGCTTTATTGACCGGTTACTTTTAAGTCTGGTGTGGCTAAACTAGGGGACGCCTTGCTAGGTATGACAAATGCCAAGGCAGTTATGGCAGAGTATATCTTCCAGAGATGGTTGCTCTTCTGCCATGTGACTTTGCCGTTCTTCTACCAAGAGCTGCAGTCTATTTCTCCATCTTCGTGAACCTGGACAGGCTCTGTTTCTGCTTTGACAAATAGAGCATGGCAGAAGTTATGCTGTGCAATTTCCAGGCAGAGCCCTCATCTAGCCCCACAGCTTCTGCCTGCTGTCTCTTGGAAGCCAGACACCATGGAATAAAAAGACCTAACTTGAGACTACAATGCTGAGAGAGCCCTCAACCATGTGGAGAGGTGTTGGAGGTTAAGATACCCTGTGGAGAGAAAGAGAAGACAAGGAGCCCTGAGGTGTCAGACATGTGAATGAAAAAGCCATCTAGGCAGTGTACACTCCAGCCCACACTGCTCAGACT
>NW_027669439.1:45000-47500 GCF_964194185.1 Rhinolophus hipposideros | reverse complement strand
AACACCAACCCTAACCCTAACCCTAACCCTAACTCAAAACCTAGCCCTAACGCTAACCTAACTTTAACCCTAAACCCTAATCCTAACCCTAACCCTAACCTTAACCCTAACCCTAACCCAAAACCTAAACCTAACCCTAACCCTAACCCTACCCTAACCCTAACACTAAACCTAACCCTAACCCTAACCCTAACACTAACCCTAACTCTAACCCCTAACACTAACCCTAAACCTAACCCTAAATCTAACACCAACCCTAACCCTAACCCTAACCTTAACACCAACCCTAACACTATCCCTAACCCTAAACCGTAACCCTAACCCTAACCCTAACCCTAACCCTAACCCTAAACCTAACACCAACCCTAACCCTAACCCTAACTCTAACCCTAACACCAACCCTAACCCTAACCCAAAACCTTACCCTAAACCTAACCCTAACCCTAACCCTAACCCTAACCCTAACACTAACCCTAACCCCTAACCCTAACCCTAACACCAACCCTAAACCTAACCCTAACCCTAACCCTAACCCAAAACCTAACTCTAACCCTAACCCTAACCCTAACCTAACTCTAACTCTAAACCCTAACCCTAAACTTAACCCTAACCCTAAACCTAACACCAACCCTAACCTTAACCCTAACCCTAACACCAACCCTAACCATAACCCTAACCCTAACCCTAAACCCTAACCCTAACCCTAACCCTAACCCTAACCCTAACCCAAAACCTAACCCTAACCCTAACCCTAACACTAACCTTAAACCTAACCCTAACCCTAACACTAACCCTAACTTTAACCCCTAACCCTAACCCTAGAACTAACCCTAAACCTAACACCAACCCTAACCCTAACTCTAACCGTAACACCATCCCTAAACCTAAATCTAGCCCTAACCCTAACCCTAACCCTAACCCTAAACCTAACAAGGGCAAGGTGTACTGGTCAGCGACAAGCAAGTTCTAGGCCTCGGACTAGAGGGAGCCATGGGCGTTGGTCTAGGGCCCGAGCTAGGGCTAGTGGAAGCGATAGGCGTAGCGCTGAGGTAGGCATAGGGCAAGGGGTGGGTGTTGGCGTAAACCTCGGAGTAGGACTAGGGCCAGAAGTTGGATCTGTAGCTAGGGGTAGGGATTTGTGTGTGCCTATGGGTAGGGAGAGCTGTAGGGCCAGGGGTAGGGGTAGGACCACAGGTAGTGCTAGGCGTAGGCCTAGGGCGAGGGGTAGTGCTCGGGGTAACCTAACCCTAACCCTAACCCTAACCCTAACCCTAACCCTAACCCTAACCCTAACCCTAACCCCTAACCCTAACCATAACCCTAACACTAACCCTAACCCTAACCCTAATCCTAACACCAACCCTAACCCTAACACTAACACTAACCCTAACTTTAACCCCTAACACAAACCCTAAACCTAACCCTAAACCTAACACCAACCCTAACCTTAACCCTAACCCTAACTTTAACACCAACCCTAACCCTAAACCGAACCCTAAACCCTAACCCTAAACCTAACCCTAACCCTAACCCTACCCTAACTCTAACCCAAAACCTAACCCTAACCCTAACCCTAACCCTAACCCAAAACCTAACCCTAACCCTAACCTAACTCTAACTCTAAACCCTAACCCTAACCCTAACCCTAACCCTATACCTAACCCTAAACCAAAGCCTAACCCTAACCCTAACCTTAACCCTAACCCTAGGGCGAGGGGTAGTGCTCGGGGTAACCTAACCCTAACCCTAACCCTAACCCTAACCCTAACCCTAACCCTAACCTAACTCTAACCCTAACCCTAAACCTAACACCAACCCTAAACCTAACCCTAACCCTAACACCAACCCTAACCCTAACCCTAACCCTAACACAAAACCTAACCCTAACGCTAACCTAACTCTAACACTAAACCCTAACCCTAACCCTAACCCTAACGCTAACACAAAACCTAACACTAACCCTAACCCTAACCCTAACCCTAACCCTAACAGTAACCCTAACCCTAACCCTAACACTAACACTAACCCTAACTCTAACCCCTAACCCTAACACTAAACCTAACCCTAAACCTAACACCAACCCTAAACCTAACCCTAACCTTAACACCAACTCTAACACTATCCCTCACCCTAAACCGTAACCCTAACCCTAACCCTAACCCTAACCCTAACCCTAAACCTAACACCAACCCTAACCCTAACCCTAACCCTAACACCAACCCTAACCCTAACCCTAACCCTAACTCAAAACCTAGCCCTAACGCTAACCTAACTTTAACCCTAAACCCTAATCCTAACCCTAACCCTAACCTTAACCCTAACCCTAACCCAAAACCTAATCCTAACCCTAACCCTAACCCTACCCTAACCCTAACACTAAACCTAACCCTAACCCTAACCCTAACACTAACCCTAACTCTAACCCCTAACCCTAACCCTAAACCTAACCCTAAATCTAACACCAACCCTAACCCTAACCCTAACCTTAACACCAACCCTA
>NW_027669439.1:35000-40000 GCF_964194185.1 Rhinolophus hipposideros | reverse complement strand
CTAACACAAACCCTAAACCTAACCCTAAACCTAACACCAACCCTAACCTTAACCCTAACCCTAACTTTAACACCAACCCTAACCCTAAACCGAACCCTAAACCCTAACCCTAAACCTAACCCTAACCCTAACCCTACCCTAACTCTAACCCAAAACCTAACCCTAACCCTAACCCTAACCCTAACCCAAAACCTAACCCTAACCCTAACCTAACTCTAACTCTAAACCCTAACCCTAACCCTAACCCTAACCCTATACCTAACCCTAAACCAAAGCCTAACCCTAACCCTAACCTTAACCCTAACCCTAGGGCGAGGGGTAGTGCTCGGGGTAACCTAACCCTAACCCTAACCCTAACCCTAACCCTAACCCTAACCCTAACCTAACTCTAACCCTAACCCTAAACCTAACACCAACCCTAAACCTAACCCTAACCCTAACACCAACCCTAACCCTAACCCTAACCCTAACACAAAACCTAACCCTAACGCTAACCTAACTCTAACACTAAACCCTAACCCTAACCCTAACCCTAACGCTAACACAAAACCTAACACTAACCCTAACCCTAACCCTAACCCTAACCCTAACAGTAACCCTAACCCTAACCCTAACACTAACACTAACCCTAACTCTAACCCCTAACCCTAACACTAAACCTAACCCTAAACCTAACACCAACCCTAAACCTAACCCTAACCTTAACACCAACTCTAACACTATCCCTCACCCTAAACCGTAACCCTAACCCTAACCCTAACCCTAACCCTAACCCTAAACCTAACACCAACCCTAACCCTAACCCTAACACCAACCCTAACCCTAACCCTAACCCTATACCTAACACCAACCCTAACCCTAACCCTAACTCTAACCCTAACACCAACCCTAACCCTAACCCAAAACCTAACCCTAAACCTAACCCTAAACCTAACCCTAACCCTAACACTAACCCTAACCCCTAACCCTAACCCTAAACCTAACCCTAACTCTAACACCAACCCTAAACCTAACCCTAACCCTAACCCTAACCCAAAACCTAACTCTAATCCTAACCCTAATCCTAACCTAACTCTAACTCTAAACCCTAACCCTAAACCTAACCCTAACCCTAACCCTAAACCTAACAACAACCCTAACCCTAACCCTAACCCTAACACCAACCCTAACCCTAACCCTAACCCTAAACCCTAACCCTAACCCTAACCCTAACCCTATCCCTAACACTAACCCTAACCCTAACACTAACCCTAACACTAACCCTAACTCTAACCCCTAACCCTAACACTAAACCTAACCCTAAACCTAACACCGACCCTAACCCTAACCCTAACCTTAACACCAACCCTAACATTATCCCTAGCCCTAAACCGTAACCCTAACCCTAACCCTAACCCTAACACTAACCCTAACCCTAACCCTAAACTTAACACCAACCCTAACCCTAACCCTAACTTTAACCCTAACCCTAACACCAACCCTAACCCTAACCCAAAACCTAACCCTAAACCTAACCCTAACCCTAACCCTAACCCTAACCCTAACCCAAAAACCAAACCTAACCATAACTCTAACCCTAACCCTAACCTAACTCTAACCCTAACCCTAACCCCTAACCCTAACCCTAACCCTAACACTAATTCTAAACCTAACACCAACCCTAACCCTAACCCTAACCCTAACCCTAACCCTAACACTAACCCTAACACTAACCCTAACCCTAACACTAACCCTAACTCTAACCCCTAACCCTAACACTAAACCTAACCCTAAACCAAACACCAACCCTAACCCTAACCCTAACCTTAACACCAACCCTAACACTATCCCTAGCCCTAAACCGTAACCCTAACCCTAACCCTAACCCTAACCCTAACCCTAAACCTAAACCTAAACCTAACCCTAACACTAACCCTAACACTAACCCTAACTCTAACCCTTATCTTTAACCCTAAACCCAACCCTAAACCTAACACCAACCCTAACCGTAACCTTAACACCAACCCTTACACTATCCCTAACCCTAAACCGTAACCCTAACCCTAACCTTAACCCTAACCCTAACCCTAACCCTATACCTAACACCAACCCTAACCCTAACCCTAACTCTAACCCTAACACCAACCCTAACCCTAACCCAAAACCTAACCCTAAACCTAACCCTAACCCTAACCCTAACCCTAACACCAACCCTAAACCTAACCCTAACCCTAACCCTAACCCAAAACCTAACAACAACCCTAACCCTAACCCTAACCCTAACACCAACCCTAACCCTAACCCTAACCCTAAACCCTAACCCTAACCCTAACCCTAACCCTAACCCTAACCCTAACCCAAAACCTAACCCTAACCCTAACCCTAACCCTAACGCTAACCCTAACACTAACCCTAACCCTAACCATAACCCAAAACCTAACCCTAACCCTAACCCTAACCCTAACCATAATCCTAACCCTAACCCTAACCTAACACTAACCCTAACCCTAACCCTAACACCAACCCTAACCCTAACCCTAACCCTAACCCAAAACCTAACCCTAACGCTAACCTAACTCTAACCCTAAACCATAACCCTAACCCTAACCCTAACACTAACCCTAACCCAAAACCTAACCCTAACCCTAACCCTAACCCTAACCCTATCACTAACCCTTACCATAAACTTAACCCTAACACTAACCCTAACTCTAACCCCTAACCCTAACACTAAACCTAACCCTAAACCTAACACCAACCCTAACCTTAACCCTAACCCTAAATTTAACACCAACCCTAACCCTAAACCGAACCCTAAACCCTAACCCTAAACCTAACCATAACCCTTACCCTAACCCTAACCCTAAACCTAACACCAACCCTAACCCTAACCCTAACCCAAAACCTAACCCTAACCCTAACCTAACTCTAACTCGAAACCCTAACCCTAACCCTAACCCTAACCCTATACCTAATCCTAAACCAAAGCCTAAACCTAACCCTAACCCTCACCCTAACCCTAACCCTAACACTAACCCTAACCCTAACCCTAACCCTAACCCTAACCCTAACCCTAACCCTAAACCTAACACCAACCCTAACCCTAACCCTAACCCTAACACCAACCCTAAACCTAACCCTAACCCTAACCCAAAACCTAACCCTAACGCTAACCTAACTCTAACCCTAACACCAACCCTAACCCTAACCCAAAACCTAACCCTAAACCTAATCCTAACCCTAACCCTAACCCTAAAACTTACCCTAACCCAAAAACCTAACCCTAACAACAACCCTAAGCCTAACCCTAACCCTAAACCCTAACCCTAACCCTAACCCTAACCCTAACCCTATACCTAACACCAACCCTAACCCTAACCCTAACTCTAACCCTAACACCAACCCTAACCCTAACACTAAACCTAACCCTAAACCTAACACCAACCCTAACCCTAACCCTAACCTTAACACCAACCCTAACACTATCCCTAGCCCTAAACCGTAACCCTAACCCTAACCCTAACCCTAACCCTAAACCTAACACCAAACCTAACCCTAACCCTAACCCTAACCCTAACACCAACCCTAATTCTAACCCAAAACCTAACCCTAACCCTAACCCTAACCCTAACATAACTCTAACACTAACCCTAACCCCTAACCCTAACCCTAACCCTAACGACAACCCTAACCCTAACCCTAACACTAACCCTAACTTTAACCCCTAACCCTAACCCTAAACCTAACCCTAAACCTAACATTAACCCTAAACGTAATCCAAACCCTAACACCAACCCTAACACTATCCCTAACCCTAAACCGTAACCCTCACCCTATCCCTAACCCTAACCGTAACCCTAAACCTAACACCAACCCTAACCTTAACCCTAACCCTAACCCTAACACCAACCATAACCCTAACCCTAACCCTAAAGCCTAACCCTAACCCTAACTCTTACCCTAACCCTAACCCTAACCCTAACCCTAGGGCGAGGGTTAGTGCTCGGGGTAACCTAACCCTAACCCTAACCCTAACCATAACCCTAACCCTAACCCTAATCCTAACTGTAACCCTTAACCCTAACCCTAAACCCAACCCTAAACCTAACACCAACCCTAACCCTAACCTTAACACCAACCCTTACACTATCTTTAACCCTAAACCGTAACCCTAACCCTAACCCTAACCCTAATCCTAACCCTAACCCTATACCTAACACCAACCCTAACCCTAACCCTAATTCTAACCCTAACACCAACCCTAACCCTAACCCAAAACCTAACCCTAAACCTAACCCTAACCCTAACCCTAACACTAACACTAACCCCTAACCCTAACCCTAACACCAACCCTAACCCTAACCCCTAACCCCTAGGGCGAGGGGTAGTGCTCGGGGTAACCTAACCCTAACCCTAACCCTAACCCTAACGCTAACCCTAACCCTAACCTAACTCTAAACCTAAACCTAACCCCTAACCCTAACCCTAACCCTAACCCTAACGCTAACCCTAACCCTAACCTAACTCTAAACCTAAACCTAACCCCTAACTCTAACCCTAACACCAACCCTAACCCTAACCCAAAACCTAACCCTAAACCTAACCCTAACCCTAACCCTAACCCTAACACTAACCCTAACCCCTAAACCTAACCCTAACAACAACCCTAAGCCTAACCCTAACCCTAAACCCTAACCCTAACCCTAACCCTAACCCTAACCCTAACCCTATACCTAACACCAACCCTAACCCTAACCCTAACTCTAACCCTAAAACCAACCCTAACCCTAACACTAAACCTAACCCTAAACCTAACACCAACCCTAACCCTAACCCTAACCTTAACACCAACCCTAACACTATCCCTAGCCCTAAACCGTAACCCTAACCCTAACCCTAACCCTAACCCTAACCCTAAACCTAACACCAAACCTAACCCTAACCCGAACCCTAACACCAACCCTAACCCTAACTCAAAACCTAACCCTAACCCTAACCCTAACCCTAACCTAACTCTAACA
>NW_027669439.1:0-5000 GCF_964194185.1 Rhinolophus hipposideros | reverse complement strand
CTAACCCTAACATTACGGCGAGGGTAGTGCTCGGGGTAACCTAACCCTAACCCTAACCCTAACCATAACTCTAACCCTAACCCTAACCTAACTCTAACCCTACCCTAACCCCTAACCCTAACCCTAACCCTAACCCTAACACTAATCCTAAACCTAACACCAACCCTAACCCTAACCCTTACCCTAACCCTAACCCTAATCACTAACCCTAACCCTAACCCTAACACTAACCCTAACTCTAACCCCTAACCCTAACACTAAACCTAACCCTAAACCAAACACCAACCCTAACCCTAACCCTAACATTAACACCAACCCTAACACTATCCCTAGTCTAAACCGTAACCCCTAACCCTAACCCTAACCCTAACCCTAACCCTAACCCTAAATCTAACCCTAAACCTAATCCTAACACTAACCCTAACTCTAACCCTTAACCCTAATCCCTAAACCCAACCCTAAACCTAACACCACCCTAACCCTAACCTTAACACCAACCCTTTACACTATGTTTAACCCTAAACCGTAACCCTAACCCTAACCCTAACCCTAATCCTAACCCTAACCCTATACCTAACACCACCCTAATCCTAACCCTAATTCTAACCCTAACACCAACCCTAACCCTAACCCAAACCTAACCCTAAAACCTAACCCTAACCCTAACCCTAACCCTAACACTAACCCTAACCCCTAACCCTAACCCTAACACCAACCCTAACCCTAACACTAACCCTAAACCCTAACCCTAACCCTAACCCTAACTCTAACCCTAACCCTAACCCTAACCCTATACCTAACACCAACCCTAACCCCTAACCCTAACTCTAACCCTAACACCAACCCTAACCCTAACCCAAAACCTAACCCTAAACCTAACCCTAACCCTAACCCTAACCCTAACACTAACCCTAACCCCTAACCCTAACCCTAACCCTAAACCTAACCCTAACCCTACCACCAACCCTAACCTAACCCTAACCCTAACCCTAACCCAAAACCTAACTCTAACCCTAATCCTAACCCTAACCTAACTCTAACTCTAAACCCTAACCCTAAACCTAACACGAACCCTAAACCTAACCCTAACCCTAACACCAACCCTAACCCTAACCCTAACCCTAACACAAAACCTAACCCTAACGCTAACCTAACTCTAACACTAAACCCTAACCCTAACCCTAACCCTAACCCTAACCCTAACACAAAACCTAACACTAACCCTAACCCTAACCCTAACCCTAACCCTAACAGTAACCCTAACCCTAACCCTAACACTAACACTAACCCTAACTCTAACCCCTAACCCTAACACTAAACCTAACCCTAAACCTAACACCAACCCTTAAACCTAACCCTAACCTTAACACAACTCTAACACTATCCCTCACCCTAAACCGTAACCCTAACCCTAACCCTAACCCTAACCCTAACCCTAAACCTAACACCACCCTAACCCTAACCCTAACACCAACCCTAACCCTAACCCTAACCCTATACCTAACACCAACCCTAACCCTAACCCTAACTCTAACCCTAACACCAACCCTAACCCTAACCCAAAACCTAACCCTAAACCTAACCCTAACCCTAACCCTAACCCTAACACTAACCCTAACCCCTAACCCTAACCCTAAACCTAACCCTAACCCTAACACCAACCCTAAACCTAACCCTAACCCTAACCCTAACCCAAAACCTAACTCTAATCCTAACCCTAATCCTAACCTAACTCTAACTCTAAACCCTAACTCTAAACCTAACCCTAACCCTAACCCTAAACCTAACAACAACCCTAACCCTAACCCTAACCCTAACACCAACCCTAACCCTAACCCTAAACCCTAACCCTAACCCTAACCCTAACCCTAACCCTAACCCTAACACTAACCCTAACCCTAACACTAACCCTAACACTAACCCTAACTCTAACCCCTAACCCTAACACTAAACCTAACCCTAAACCTAACACCGACCCTAACCCTAACCCTAACCTTAACACCAACCCTAACATTATCCCTAGCCCTAAACCGTAACCCTAACCCTAACCCTAACCCTAACACTAACCCTAAACCTAACCCTAAACTTAACACCAACCCTAACCCTAACCCTAACCCTAACCCTAACCCTAACACCAACCCTAACCCTAACCCAAAACCTAACCCTAAACCTAACCCTAACCCTAACCCTAACCCTAACCCTAACCCAAACACCAAACCTAACCATAACTCTAACCCTAACCCTAACCTAACTCTAACCCTAACCCTAACCCCTAACCCTAACCCTAACCCTAACACTAATTCTAAACCTAACACCAACCCTAACCCTAACCCTAACCCTAACCCTAACCCTAACACTAACCCTAACACTAACCCTAACCCTAACACTAACCCCAACTCTAACCCCTAACCCTAACACTAAACCTAACCCTAAACCAAACACCAACCCTAACCCTAACCCTAACCTTAACACCAACCCTAACACTATCCCCTAGCCCTAAACCGTAATCCTAACCCTAACCCTAACCCTAACCCTAACCCTAACCCTAAACCTAAACCTAACCCTAACACTAACCCTAACACTAACCCTAACTCTAACCCTTATCTTTAACCCTAAACCCAACCCTAAACCTAACACCAACCCTAACCGTAACCTTAACACCAACCCTTACACTATCCCTAACCCTAAACCGTAACACTAACCCTAACCTTAACCCTAACCCTAACCCTAAACCTATACCTAACACCAACCCTAACCCTAACCCTAACTCTAACCCTAACACCAACCCTAACCCTAACCCAAAACATACCCTAAACCTAACCCTAACCCTAACCCTAACCCTAACACCAACCCTAAACCTAACCCTAACCCTAACCCTAACCCAAAACCTAACAACAACCCTAACCCTAACCCTAACCCTAACACCAACCCTAACCCTAACCCTAAACCCTAACCCTAACCCTAACCCTAACCCTAACCCTAACCCTAACCCTAACCCAAAACCTAACCCTAACCCTAACCCTAACCCCTAACGCTAACCCTAACACTAACCCTAACCCTAACCCTAACCCAAAACCTAACCCTAACCCTAACCCTAACCCTAACCATAATCCTAACCCTAACCCTAACCTAACACTAACCCTAACCCTAACCCTAACACCAACCCTAACCCTAACCCTAACCCCTAACTCAAAACCTAACCCTAACGCTAACCTAACTCTAACCCTAAACCATAACCCTAACCCTAACCCTAACACTAACCCTAACCCAAAACCTAACCCTAACCCTAACCCTAACCCTAACCCTAACCCTATCACTAACCCTTACCATAAACTTAACCCTAACACTAACCCTAACTCTAACCCCTAACCCTAACACTAAACCTAACCCTAAACCTAACACCAACCCTAAACCTAACCCTAACCTTAACACCAACCCTAACACTATCCCTAACCCTAAACCGTAACCCTAACCCTAACTCTAAACCCTAACCCTAATTCTAACCCTAACCCTAAACCTAACACCAAACTAACCCTAACCCTAACCCTAACCGTAACCCTAACCCTAACCCTATTTCTAACCCTAACCCTAACCCTAAACCTAACACCAACCCTAACCCTAACCCTAACCCTAACACCAACCCTAACCCTAACCCTAACCCTAACCCTAAACCCTAACCCTAACCCTAACCCTAAACCAAAACCTAACCCTAACCCTAACCCTAACCCTAACCCTAACCCTAACCCTAAACTTAACACCAACCCTAACCCTAACCCTAACCCTAACCCTAACCCTAACCCTAACACCAAACCCTAACCCTAACCCAAAACCTAACCCTAAACCTAACCCTAACCCTAACCCTAACCCTAACCCTAACCCAAACACCAAACCTAACCATAACTCTAACCCTAACCCTAACCTAACTCTAACCCTAACCCTAACCCCTAACCCTAACCCTAACCCTAACACTAATTCTAAACCTAACACCAACCTAACCCTAACCCTAACCCTAACCCTAACCCTAACACTAACCCTAACACTAACCCTAACCCTAACACTAACCCCAACTCTAACCCCTAACCCTAACACTAAACCTAACCCTAAACCAAACACCAACCCTAACCCTAACCCTAACCTTAACACCAACCCTAACACTATCCCTAGCCCTAAACCGTAATCCTAACCCTAACCCTAACCCTAACCCTAACCCTAACCCTAAACCTAAACCTAACCCTAACACTAACCCTAACACTAACCCTAACTCTAACCCTTATCTTTAACCCTAAACCCAACCCTAAACCTAACACCAACCCTAACCGTAACCTTAACACCAACCCTTACACTATCCCTAACCCTAAACCGTAACCCTAACCCTAACCTTAACCCTAACCCTAACCCTAACCCTATACCTAACACCAACCCTAACCCTAACCCTAACTCTAACCCTAAC
Source organism: Rhinolophus hipposideros (assembly GCF_964194185.1). Taxonomy (NCBI): domain Eukaryota; kingdom Metazoa; phylum Chordata; class Mammalia; order Chiroptera; family Rhinolophidae; genus Rhinolophus; species Rhinolophus hipposideros. The sequence goes on along the minus strand of NW_027669439.1, from coordinate 550 downwards.
ACCAACCCTAACCCTAACCCAAAACCTAACCCTAAACCTAACCCTAACCCTAACCCTAAACCTAACACCAACCCTAAACCTAACCCTAACCCTAACCCTAACCCAAAACCTAACAACAACCCTAACCCTAACCCTAACCCTAACACCAACCCTAACCCTAACCCTAACCCTAAACCCTAACCCTAACCCTAACCCTAACCCTAACCCTAACCCTAACCCTAACCATAATCCTAACCCTAACCCTAACCTAACACTAACCCTAACCCTAACCCTAACACCAACCCTAACCCTAACCCTAACCCTAACTCAAAACCTAACCCTAACGCTAACCTAACTCTAACCCTAAACCATAACCCTAACCCTAACCCTAACACTAACCCTAACCCAAAACCTAACCCTAACCCTAACCCTAACCCTAACCCTATCACTAACCCTTACCATAAACTTAACCCTAACACTAACCCTAACTCTAACCCCTAACCCTAACACTAAACCTAACCCTAAACCTAACACCAACCCTAAACCTAACCCTAACCTTAACACCAACCCT
>NW_027669440.1:0-14662 GCF_964194185.1 Rhinolophus hipposideros | reverse complement strand
GATTGCAAGAATATGCAATTTTGTCTTGTATATTCAAAAAAAAAAAAAATGATTCTGACTGGGATACCTAAGTGGGTTATATGCCTTCATTCATCCAAAATGAAATGGCCTGTGTGGTTATAATGTCCCTTTACCTAGTCTTTTTTTTTTTCCTATCCACATAATATTCATAAAACTTTTGCGGAACTTCGCTGAACTTCACCATTTCCTTCTCCACTGGGAGTTTAAAATACTGCTGTTATATAGGGAAAGTGGGAGTTGGAAACGTTTTTTACCTAGGTGGAATGTAGTCTTTCCACAAGAGTGATACAATTCTGGGAACTTTTGTAAGGCATGCACTGGGTGCCGGTTTCTGTGATGGAGGAAAACAGATCAGTAATACAGGATCGGTCCTTGCCTTCAGGGATCTCACAGTGTAGTTGTCTAGACTGCTATGTAAACAAGCAGCATGGTAAAAACAAGAAATGCAAGACAGTCACTTTAGTTTTGTGAAGCAATTTAAATGGCTATGCCCCTCTATAGAACCAACATAAGAAATTACATTATTCTTTCAATATAAAGGAGTATTCATGAGCAAAGATTTGAGAGATAAAATATGTGATCCAAAGTTATAGAAATGGATACATGATACATTTCCCCAGACTTACATATTCAGATAAATATTTTATCATTCAAAGTTGCCACCTTTGAAAGCTATGTGATACTCCTTTGATTAGAATATTATTAGATTTGCTTTTGTTGACTCGCCTGCAGAAGTAATTTACTATATTGTCAAACTTCTCAGTCTCCAATTTACATTTATAGTTTTTCAGTCAAAATTCTAAACCCCCTTCTATACTTGCATACTCAAATGATGTTTTAATGAAATACCACATTGTTTTTGAATGGTGTCTTTAGTTCCCAAAACGCTGGAATTGCTTTTTCTTTCTTTCTTTCTTTCTCTTTCTTTCTTTCTTTCTTTCTTTCTTTCTTTCTTTCTTTCTTTCTTTCTTTCTTTCTTTCTTTCTTTCTTCTTTCTTTCTTTCTTTCTTTCTTTCTTTCTTTCTTTCTCTCTTTCTCTCTTTCTCTCTTTCTCTCTTTCTCTCTTTCTCTCTTTCTCTCTTTCTCTCTTTCTCTCTTTCTCTCTTTCTCTCTTTCTCTCTTTCTCTCTTTCTCTCTTTCTCTCTTTCTCTCTCTCTCTCTCTCTCTCTCTCTCTCTCTCTCTCTCTCTCTCTCTCTCTCTCTCTCTCCTCCTCCCTCCCTCCCTCCCTCCTTCCCTCTTTCCCTCCCTCCCTCCTTCCCTCCCTGTCTCCCTCCCTTCCTCCCTCCTTCCTCAGGCTTGGAATTCAAACTTTATTGTGAAAGGGGAATGGAATTAGGCCCCACAATATCCTCTTGCTTTTTTGAAAATTATTTATTTATGTTTTTCAGTTGTAGTTGACATTTAATATTATTTGATATTAGTTACAGCAAAGTGGTTAGACATTTATATAGTTTATGCAGCGAACCTTATGCAGCGAACCCCACAGTAAGTCTAGTACCTCTCTGGCACTACGTGTATACATAGTTGTTGCAATATTATTGACTATATTCTTTATGCTGTACTTTACATCCCCTGACTATTTTGTAACTACCATTTTTATTTCTTAATCCCTTCACCTTTTTCACCCAGCTCCCCAACCCCTCTGGCAACCAGTTTATTCTCTGTATCTCTGAGTCTGTTTTTGTTTTGTTTGTTTGTTTATTTCGTTCTTTAGATTGCACATATAAGTGAGATCATATGGTATTTGTCTTTCTCTGTCAGACTTATTTCACCTAACATAATACCCTCAAAGTCCATCCATGTTGTCGCAAAAGGTAAGATTTCACTCCCTTTATGGCCAAATAATATTCCATTGTATAAATGTACCACATTTTCATTATCATATTGTCTGTTGACAGGCACTTAGGTTCCTTCCATATCATATCTATTGTAAATAGTGCTGCGATAAACATTGGGATGCGTATATCTTTTAGAATAAGTGTTTTTGATTTCTTTGGATAAATTCCCAGAAGTGGAATTGCTAGGTCATAAGGTAGTTCTATTATTAATTTTTTGAATCTCCAAAACTTTTCCCACAGTTGCTGCACCAATTTGCAATCCCACCAACAGGACACAAGGTTTTCCTTTTCTCCACATCCTCACCAGCACTTGTTGTTTGTTAATTTATTGATCATAGCCATTCTGACAGGTGTGAGGTGGTGTCTCATTTGTGGTTTTAATTTGCGTTTCTCTGATGATTAGTGATGTAGAGCATTTTTTCATATGTCTGTTGGCCATGTGTATTTCCTCTGGAGAAATGTCTATTCAGGTCCTCTGCCCATTTTTTAATTGGATTGTTTGATTTTTTTTGTGCGTTGAGTTGTATGACTCCTTTATAAAGTTTGGATATTAACCCATTATCATATGTATCATTGGCAAATATCTTCTCCCACTCAGTAGGCTGTCTTTTCGTTTTGTTGGTGGTTTCTTTTGCTGTGCAAAAACTTTTTAGTTTCATGTAATCCTATTCATTTTTTTTATTTTTTTCCCCTTGCTCAAGGAAATAGATAAGAAAAATAAATAAATAAATAACAGCAATGTCAGAGACTTTAATACCTATGTTTTCTTCTAGGATTATGATTTCAACTCTTACATTTAAGTCTTTAACCCATTTCGAGTTTATTCTTGTATATGTTGTAAGAAGGTGGTCCAGTTTTATTTTGGGGCAGGTATCTGTCAAGTTTTCCCAACACCATTTATTGAGTAGATTGTCTTTACCCCCACTGTATATTCTTGCTTTCTTTGTCATAGGTTAAATGACCATATAGGTGTGGGTTTATTTCTGGGTTCTCTGTTCCGTTCCATTGATCTGCATCTGTTTTTATGCCTGTACCATACTTTTTTGATTACGATAGCCTTGTAATATAGCTTGATATCAGATAGCGTGTTACTGCCAATTTTGTTCTTCTTTCTCAAGATTTCTGTGGCTATTCAGGGTCTTTTGTGTTTCCATATAAATTTTAAGATTATTTGTTCTAGTTCTGTGAAAAATGCCATTAGTATTTTGATAGGGATTTCATTTAATCTATAGATTCATTTGGGTAGTATGGACATTTTAATGATGTTAATTCTTCCTATCCATGAGCATGGTATATGCTTCCATTTATTTGTATCTTCTTTAATTTCTCTTTTCAATGTCTTATAATTTTCTGAGTACAGGTCTTTTACTTCCTTGGTTAAATTTATTCCTAGGTATTTTTTTTTTTGATGCAGTTGTAAATGGGATTGTTTTCTTAATTTCACATTCTGACAATTCATTGTTGGTGTATAAAAATGCAACCAATTTCTGAATATTAATTTTGTATCCTTCTACTTTACTAAATTTATTTATTAGTTCTAATAGATTTTTTTGTTTGTTTGTTGTTTTGGTGTAATCTTTAGTGTTTTCTCTATATAGTATCATGTCAGCTACAAATCATGAGACTTTTACTTCTTCCTTTTCAATTTGGATGCCTTTTATTTCTTTTTATTATCTGATTGATGTGGCTAGGACTTCCAATACTATGTTGAATAAAAGTGGTCCTTGTCCTATTCCTGATCTTAAGGAGAATGCTTTTAGCTTTTCCCCATTGAGTATGATATTAGCTGTGGGTTTGTCACTTATGGCCTTTATTATGTTGAGATATGTTCCCTCTATTCCAACTTTTCTGAGAGTTTGTATCGTAAATGGATGCTGGATATTGTCAAACTTTTTCTTCATCGATTGATATAGTCATATGATTTTTATTTTTTATTTTATTTATGTGGTATATCATGTTAATTAGTTTGCAGATGTTGAACAAACCTTGCATCCCAGGAAGAAATCTCACTTGATGATGGGTATAATCTTTTTAATGTATTGCTGAATTCAGTTTGCTAATATTTTGTTGAGGATTTTTGCCTCCATGTCTATCAGGGTTATCGGCCTATTCTTCCTTCCTTCCTTCCTTCCTTCCTTCCTTCCTTCCTTCCTTCCTTCCTTCCTTCCTTCCTTCCTTCTTTCTTTCTTTTTTTTTTTTTTTTAATGTATTTGTCTGGTTTTGGAATCAGAGTAATGGTGTTCTCATTAAGTGACATTAGGAGCTTTCCCTCCTCTTGAATTTTTTGGAACAGTTTGAAAAGAATAGGTGTTAATTTGTTAATTCTTTTTTGAATGTTTAGTAAAATTCACTTGTGAAGCCATCTGGTCCAGGACTTCTGTTTGTGGGAACTTGTTGATTACTGATTTGATTTCGTTAATAGTAATCAGTCAGTTCAGGTATTCTGTTTCTTTTTTGATTTGGTATTGAAAGAGTGTATATTTCTAGGAATCCATCTATTTCCTCCAGATTATCCAATTTGTTGGCATATAATTGTTCATAATATTTTCTTATAATCATTTGTGGTGTCCATTGTCACTTCTCGTCTTTCATTTCTGATTTTATTTATCAATTTTGTTTATCTTTACAAACAACCGGCTTTTGGTTTCATTCATCTTTTGTGCTGCTTTGTTAGACTCTATTTCATTTATTTAGCTCTGATTTTTATTATTTCCTTCCTTCCACTCACTTTAGGCTTTGTTTACTGTTCTTTATCTAGTTTCTTTAACCATAAGGTTAAATTGTTTATTTGAGACTTTTCTTGTTTCTTGTCGTAGACCTGTATTGCTATGGGAGACTGCTTTTGCTGTCTCCCATAGATTTTGGGTCATTGTGTTTTCATTTTCGTTTGTCTGACAGTATCTTTGGATTTCTTCCTTGACTTATTGTTGTCCCATTCATTATTAATAACATGTTATTTAGCCTCCATGAGTTTGTGTGTTTTTCAGTTGTTTTTTTCTTGTAGTTGATTCCTACTTTCATACCACTGTGGTCAGAAAAGATGCCTGACGTAATTTAAATCTTGTTAAATTTATTGAAGCTTGTTTTGTGGCCTAACATGTGGTCTATCTTGGAAAATGTTCTATATGCACTTGAAAGAATGTATGTTCTGCTGCTTTGGGGTGAAATGCTCTAAAAACATCAATTAAATCAATCTGGTTTGGTGTGTCATTTAACACTGCTGTTTCAGTCTGGAAGATCTGTCCATTGGTGTCAGTGGGGTATTTAAATTCCCTACTATGATTGTGTTATTGTTAATCTCTGCCTTTATGTCAGTCAATATTTGTTTTATATATTTAGGTGCTCCTATATTGGGTGCATAAATCTTTACAACGGTTATAACCTCTTGATGGATTGATCCTTTTATCATTATGGAATGGCCCTCTTTGTCTCTTTGATAGCCTTTATTTTAAAGTCTGTTTTGTCTGATATAAATATTGCTACCCCAGCTTTCTTCTTGTTTCCATTTACATGAAATATCTTTTTCTATCCCTTACTTTCAGTCTGTGTGTCCCTTGACCTGAAGTGTGTGTCTTAGAGACAGCATATGTATGGATCTTGCTTTCTTATCCATTCAGCTACCCTATGTCTTTTGATTGGAGCATTTAAATCATTTATATTTTAAGTGAATATTGATAGGTACATGATTATTGCCATTTTATTATTTACACTTATGTTCTTTTTTTCCCCCCTTCTTATTCTTATAAAGTCCCTTTAATATTTCTTGTAATACTGGTTTGGTGTTGATGAACTCCTTTAACTTTTCTTTATCTGGGAAACTGTATCTGTCCTTCAACTGTAAATGGTAGCCTGGCTGGATAGAGTAGTCTTGGCTTTTCATCCTTGCTTTCCATCACTTCGAATATTGCAAATCCCTCCTTATCTGCAAAATTTTCATTGAGAAATCAGCTGACAATCTTAAGGGAGCTCTCTTGTAAGTAACTAGTTGCTTATCTCTTGCTGCTTTTAGGATCCTCTCTTTGTCTTTAACCTTTGCTATTTCAATTATAATGTGTCTTGTTGTCGGCCTGTTTCGGTTCATCTTGTTTGGGACTCTCTACACCTCCTGGACCTGTATGGCTATTTCCTTGGCCAGGTTAGGAAAGTTTTTAGTTGTTATTTCTTCAAAAGGTTCTCAATCCCTTGCTTTACTCTTCTCCTTTGGGTACCCCTATGATGTGAATGTTGTTACACTTGATATTGTATCTTGTATATTGTACATGTATGTTGTATATTAATCTATCCTCATTTTTTTTCTTTTTGCTGTTCCAATTAAGTGGTTTCTGATACCTTTTATTCCAAATCTCTGATTCAATCCTCTGCTTCATCTAGTCTGTTGGTGATTCCTTCTAGTGCATTCTTCATTTCAATTATTATATTTTTTTATTTCTGACTGGTTCTTTTTTTATGGTTTCTATGTCCGTTTTTTTATACATACAGTCTTTTTGTTGAAGTTCTCATTGAGTTCATCTATTCTCCTCCTAAGTTCCTTGAGTATCCTTATAACCATTGTTTTGAACTCTATATCTGGTAAGTTGCTTGCCTCCATTTTGTTCAGTTCTTTTTCTGCCATTTCCTCCTGTTCTTTCATTTGAGACATATTTGTCTGTTTCCTCATTTGGGCTGTCTCTCTGTTTTATTTTCTATGTGTTAGATATACCTGTTATACTCCCAGTCTTGGCCAGGTGGCCTTATGTAGTAGGTGCTCTGAGGGTCCCAGAGGCACAGTCTCTCTGGTCACCTGCATGGGTGCTCTACGATTGTCCCTTTTGTGGGTTGTGTATACATTCCTGTTATAGTTGAGCCTTGATTGCTATTGGAACATCAGTGGGTTCGATTGACCCTCAGGCTGACTGGCTATGGGATTTGGCAATGTCCACAGCTTACAGGGTGCTCTGCAGGGGTCTTACCCGTCAGAGTGGAATTTGCCCCAACAATCTCTGATGCATGCTGAGACTGCCCTTTGGACTGATATTTTCAATGCTTGACTTCTACTGAAGATGATTTTTACTTCTTCACATTGTGAAAAGTTGAATTAATCTTTTTAAAGAGTTTTGTGTATGTTAATTTTTTTGTAGCAGGACACTTCAACTTAAAACTTGGAATTCATGCCAAGAAAAAAAAGGGCTATGAACCTACATTATCCCATTTTTCCCTAATAGTAAGACATGAACATAACATATACTTCATATCTATCCCATAAAAAAAATCTAATGTTCCAAAACCAAATTAAAATGCAAAATAAAATGGTATTACAATGCAATTTATATCAATAGGACTATGAATGATCAGCACAAAGATACGTATGTATTAGCTATGTGATAAGCTCAGATGGAGTAACCACAGGAAAGGTGATGGAAAGAGCACAAAAGACTAATAGAAGCTTAATTTCAAGAGTGAAGTACTGACTTTGGAAGATAATGATGAAAGTTAGAGATGAACTTTGCATTTTCAGTCATTGACATCATAGTAAGCTATGTCTATATCTAAACATAGATGCTAATGTAGTATATTTTATCTGTAAATTACAAACAAAGCAATATATTCTTCATAGATGTTGGCTACTACTGTTAAAGTGTTACTGCATTTTTTTAATATAAGATGGTGTACTAAACCACTATGAAAATATAAATACCAGCTGTGGTTAAAAACAAAGGAACCAAGAAAAGAACAAGAACCAAGGAAATTAAGACCTCTGTGATGAAATAGATTAGGTCCTGGAAGTTGGATGCCATAACAAATTATTAAAAGTAGGATTGCTTTGAAATCAGAAAATGGGTAGAAGCTGAAAGAGTTTTAAGAAGCATGATACAAAAATCCTAGATTTTTTTTTTAGCAGATTCTTAGTAAATATATGGGCATTAAAGATGCTGTTGCTTGGAGTACAGTAGCAAGTGAAGAATATGTAATTGGTAACTAGAAGAATGGAGATCGTTACACAGTGGCTTAGTCGAATTGTGTCCAGAGTCTCTCCCCACGTGACCTATTTTAGCATTCTTTATTAGTGGAAACTAAATGATATCTGGAACCCCAACCACATGAACATATAAGAAAGTAGTTTTTAAGCTTTCCAGGAAGGAATATTAGAAAAAGTTTGACATAACTGTTAAACAACTCACATGGGTCCTAATAATTTAAATTTTAAAATGCCTTAGAAAGCCATTTCACTTAGGAAAGCCAAATTCTCGGTTTCAGAAGTAGTAATAAAAAGATCAGATTCTCAAAGAATTATTTTTTGATCTTACTAATTTCAGGTTTTAATAAAATTTTTAAAAGATAGTTTTCATTTTTTACAGTATCTCTTTTTAGTGATTAATATGACATTAAATGAAGATAAAAATTGGTATTATTTTTCATTGGCATTTATTTTAGGTTAATACAAAATTTGTTTTATCACATTATCATAAATTTGCAAAGTCTGCTAGTTATTTCTAACTTATAGGAAGAGTTCACCTTTATCACCTGAGACAGTGGCTTTGTACCATGGTCTATATAGGATATTGTCCTGAGGTGAGAGTCCTACTTAAGCATTTTTATTTTATTTTTTGCATTGCAGCTCCTCTTTATCTGAACTAGATTCAAAAATACTAATGTTAAAAATAACACCAGCTTACAATGGACTTACAGCCGTGATGGTAGTTTTAGTAACTGAGTCAACCCTAGGCCAAGTGCCATTAGTTGGCTCAAGTCATGTGTTAGGGTATTGTTTTCTGTGACTTATACTTAAAACACTGAGGCATAGATATAGGCAGTCACCAAGAAGCCTAGAAACTAGTAGTGGTGAACAATCTCCTTCCTGCTATAACATATGCAAAAACGTAGGTATTATGAAGTGTATGTTGATGACTTCACAATGACTAAATGAGCACAGCTGTCATTTGAGAGTACTGGACCCTTTACAGTAGCTTGGAGCATTAATAATACATGAAACCGGATGGAATTAACCACTTCTTATTGTAATGTTTATTTAGATGCATTTGTGTGGCTGTCAAATTGAGTTGAAATAAGATCTTTTTAATAACAATGACAAATTAAACAAATACCTAACCCATACTAATAGGCTAAAGGTTCAAAGGAAAGAAAGAAGTGAATAACTGGGGCAACAGAGTGAATTTCTTTTAATATTTTCCCTCCCCTAGTAACTGATCTTATTTTCTTTGGTCTTTTTGCTTGCTTTTCCTTTTCAAAGTTGAAAGAAATCTGCCTGATTTTGCTCCCCCACCCTCCCTTCCCCATCATTACTTATGTGTCCTGAAAGTGGAAATTGTAATTTGGAAGTGATTCTACACATGTGTTCTTTCAACCTAATGATAGCAGAAAGATTATGATAGAAGATGGCTATAATTACGGTGACCATTTATCCCAGTTTGCTTGGGACGGTCCCAGTGTATGCCTATTAATAGCATCCCCTTTCATTCTCAAAACTGTCCTGGTTTGGATGGTAAATTACATGGCCACCCTGATTATAACTAAGATGGACTAAAGGATGGTGGAGAAAAATGTAGGAACTTTAAAAAAAATGTTGACAGTTGTTGAAATTTTGGCAGAAATTTTCGTTAAGTTAGTATCTTATGAATAATAGCAAGGACAGAACTGCCTTTCTTGACACGGCAGTTTCTTTGCTCTTCAGAACTATGTTATGTTTTAGGAGTGTTTTCAAATATTTAAGCAAGTATTCTTATTTACATGCATGAAAAGTGAACTACCCAGATTCTCATAGAATTATAATAAATGAGAGGATATTTTAGATTCAGTAATCTTTAAAATATTCCTAATAAAAATTCTTATTGAAATTGCATTTTAGAAATATAAATGGAGATTTAGTAAAATGTATTCATGGTGGATTTTTTTAAATTTTTCAAAGATACTATTATTCTATTATTGCTGATAATTTAGGTAAAGAAAGTATTTAAACGGAAAATATTTGAAATGCTCAGCAAACAGAATGAAATTAATAGAGTGGTGTCTTTTTCAGGTACTTCAATATTCTTTTTCATATATAATTTCTGAAGGTGATTTTGTGTTATGTTTCAGTGTTTATTATGGATTAAAGACAGAGTTTCTTGCCCCAAATCAGGTTTTTATTCCCATTGATAGCAAGTAATTCATTTTTATCATAACTAAACATAATATTTTGGAGAAATGTAATTCAGTCCCTGACAAGTTATGTCTTTTGTCTCCACCTCTAACACTAACTTTTTATAGTGTGTTGAATAAGTGGCTTGAATAAGCTCATTGCAAAGACCTAGGTTTTAGACTCCCAATGTAGGTTGTAATAGACAATATTCCCGTATGAAAATCCACAGTGTTCCTTTCTAATATACTTAATATTTAAGATTGCAAGGATTTTTACAAGACATTAGAGTTTGCTATCAATAAAAGAAGACATAGAGGAGTAAAATATCTTATTAAAGCTCCCCAAAAACCTTCCATATGCAGTTTAGACATACAACTTTCAATTAGAACCAACACAGTTTCAGTTTAATGTTTTGTTACCTTGTTAATAATTAACATAATACAAAAACTCCATCTGGACTGTGAAATAATAGAGCACGATTCCAGAAGTCTTTATAGTATACTTTTTTTTTCTGTATAACATATTGTCCAAAGACCTTGTAGTTCTTTTTGTTTAGTATTGTTTTTCCAGTTATTAAATATTAGAACTTGTACAAGATGAAATTTGCTGTGCAGTTCTACCATTAGAAAGATAACCGCCGGTTAATCTCAGCGTCATGCTTTCGTTCTGAGTGTTTTAATGAGGTGTACTTATTCCAAAGGAAAGCGTTCTATGAAAAAGGTAGAGCCTGTGCCTGATTGTTACGATTGAATTGTTGTTTTAGTAATCCACCTTACTGAGATTATTAAATGACGGTGGTCATTGCTATACCTATGAGTTAATAAAAACGGCAGTTGAGTTGTTTAAGGAAACAGTTTTTCTTCCTCCAAGTAGACAATAAGTACGTTTGCCGTTGTGAATAACTAGAAGAAGTGGGTGTGGTGAGCTCTCAACCATGTCACTGCTGGGACACCTGCATATTTTCTAGAAGACAATGAAAAAGGAAGGAGGAGCAGAAAAAAGAGATTGACCAGTCGAAGCTTTGTCTCATTTTTAAGGGGATTCATAAATGTTTATTCTTCATCAGTGGAATATACACAAGTTTCAGTGGTTTAATTTTTGAAAAGATGTTGTTCCTGCCCAATTTGTAATCATACGACGCCTAACACATTACTGCTAACACGACTACATTTTCTCATTATGGACCATCAGGCAGATTCTGGACCTTGTTTTCCACTAAGGAAGAAGAAAATAAGCTGATGGATAGAGTCACTGGAGCAGAAGGGACCTCAGGGTCCAAGTGACCTTATGGAATGAGCCCTGGATGGAAACCTGAGATACAGAGTGCAGGTCTGACACTTGATAAATCTCTGAAAGGCTCTGCCTGTGCCTCAGTTTATCTATGAATGAGGACAACCCACACATTCCATCATATCCAATTTATGAGGACAAGAGAGAGAATCTATACGAACCCCCAAGGAGAATCTGTTCTTAGTGCTAAGTAGAAAGAGCAAAGTATAAACCAAAGCAGAAAGAAGGGCCGTTGCTTTACTCTCCACCCTAAATAAAGCCCTACCAGGTGCTGAGGTGACCATTTGGGTAGAACAATCTGGAGGAGCTTTTGTAAGTAGCCCTGCTTGGAAGGGATTAAGTTGAAGTTTCACTAGGGAAGCAACTTTCTAGGGATGATTATTATACAAAGTCTTTAAAGAAGGTACATATAAAGGAAAAGCAGTATTAGCCAGCCAGCCCCATGCCTCCCACTGGGTTCTGACTGTCTGCTTGGGAGTCCTAACCCCAAAGCCCTTTAATTGCTGTCAGTATTTTCCTAGTCAACAAACTATATGTTCTACTCAAAGTAAAATATCTTTTAATAAAAATGTTCACATTATTCCTTAAGCCAAGAACCACTGGGAAGCTGAAGAAATTTCATTTTGAAACCACACTATGCAGATAATATAGAAAGGTCTGAGTGATTGTGTGGAACAAATAGGAAATGAAACAAATGAAAAATGCTAGCATAAAAGAATTTCATGATTACAGTTTCTAACAGTTTGACTATGTATGTATATATGTGTGTGCAGATGTACATACATGCATATATAATGTTTTTATATAAAGTATATGTTTATATTTTATTTCTTGGAGGGAATGAGCCACTCTGGGACTGAGATACTTTATCTTTGTAATAAGTAGCTAGATAGTTAGAGAATCTCTAAGGTCTCATTAAGCGTTAACTTCCTGGGACCGTTGCTGTCATTAGCCGTCATAAATAAGTGTGAGTCAGGTAAAACACCCATCTAAAGGGAAAGCTGAAATAATCAAATAACACTTATGTAGTATTAAACATGTACAAGTCTCAGAGGGGGGCAGATAGATAACATAAAAGGCAGAAATAAAGCCACTATTTATTGAGCACTACCACATTCTGGATAATAAAATAAAGGTAATAACAACAACAGCAGTAACAGTAGTCACAGGTAAAATACATGAAATGGGTAGGCAAAAGTCCCAGATGCCAGGCTTTGGGCTAAAACCCCACATGCACATTGTCTCATAATTCTGAGAAACAAATTCAAACATAATTCCTTTGTTACAAATGACAGATCTGAGACAGAGCGGTTCACTCACTTACCTGACGTCACTGAGGTTACTGAGCCAGCATGAGTTCAGACCCTGATGGTCTGGCTGCAGGGCCTGTGCCCCTTTCTCAGTCAATTCTGACGCCCTATTAGACAGGTATCATCTACTGATGTAGATAATGGTTTTCTTGTTACACGGGGAGGTTAGATGACTTCCCTAGGGTCACTCACAGATTCTACACAACAGCGAGAGTGCTAACCCATCCCTTTTTAAGTATGAACTTTCTACTGTATTACGCTAAATTTTCCCCTTTATAGTTTTTGTCCTTGTAGTGACAATTTAATAAACGTTTAATTAGATAGCTAACTATAATTAGACCTGCCTTACAAAAGAAAAATCAGCAGATCAATGCTAGGTTTTAGACTAGCAATAAGCATCCACATCATAGAAATATCTCTCTCTCTTTTTTTTTCTTTTTCAAATTGGCCAGTTGCATAGCTTCCCATATAAATCAGTTCCTATTACCGAAGTGGGACAGTTTCACAATTCTAAAACTGCTTATATTTCAGTGGCTAAACTGATGGTGTCTCAGTGACAACCTTTATTCTATTAATGGAGCTAGTAAATTGAAACTTGGTTAATTATTTCTAAATCCTGGGACCCTATAGTAAAACACTCTTCATGTATCAGGTTCAGTGTCAAAGGATACATACAAACATATATATATACACACACAAAGGATTTATACAAAGGATATATATAAAGGATATATACAAATACTTGATGCGTACTTCCTTTGACTGGGGTGGGTGTGAACCACCATTTTTCTCCCCCTTTCTGAGGGGCAGGAAATTGCTATGGATTAAAGAAATGCCAATGTAGCTCCCCAATTAGCCCACTCTAGAAATATTCTCATGTTTTCCCTTTTGTTCTCTTCTTTGTTCCTTTCCTTTCCTTAAAGAATATATGTGTATGGGCAGCTCTACCTGGTTTGGTTTTGATGGGATAATGGACAGGAAGCTGGACCATTGAATCCCTGGCTCTCTGCTGATACAGACAGAAATTGAGCCAGTTAGGCCAGAGGTAAGCCCCCTATTCATTTCATATATGCTGTTGAGCAGCTAGAGAGTAATGGTGATTTTTATTCCCTCCTGCATTAAGTCTGAGAGGCAAACTGACAAATAACAAGAAAATTCAAAATTAAAGCTGACATTCCTTTCTTAATCCTTTCCAAGGTGCTTGAGTATGATTATTATTTAATGATTCTCTGTCCTTGTAAATATATAGGGTACCAGTCAACATGTGAAATTGTTCCAGATAATAGAAATCTGCCTGAAACTAAGACCAAAATAGAGGCTGGGGGTGTAGGGTCAGATGGAAGCAGGTTTCTGAAAGCCTAAGATGCAGACAAATGCAAAGCCCTCTTTGTAGTGCTGGCCAGGGTTGTTTTCAAGAATTCCTGTCATTTTTGTGACATTTTCCTTCTGTGTACAGCCCTCGAGCTTTGCCCTGCTATATGGTCACATTTTGCTTTTTAGATTCACCATCATTGATAGTGGATCAGGAACATCACCTAGACACACAAAAGACAGTGTATGGAAAAGAAAAGATTATTCAGTCACTAAGCAGGCTGACCTCAGGGCTGGCAAGCAAATTATGCCAGCCCAGGATGTCTGCTCACAGAATCACTGTGGTATGGCAGGTGATGAATGAGTGGTTTCCATAGCCTCGGGCTCCTTCCTGAGAGAGAGACTAAGTTGGAGGATGATTTTAGCAATCCTGGTGGATAAGTCTGACAGAACTCAAATACCACCCCCTACCTCTGTGCTTGCGTGAGAAATGATGGCAAGACAAGGTCTTGACTTGTGGGTTGTTTGATATAAAGATGAGAAAAACCATCATCCCCATTCATTGCTCTTCTTTGAAACGAAAAGTTGCCCAAGCAGAACAGGGTTTCTTTTTCTTTTTTTTATCAGAAATGTTGCTGATCCAGAGAGGTCTGTAAAATGCTCACCTTTCCAATGGAGGTTAGGAAATAATGTTGACAAAATGGCTCTTGGTTTTTCTCTTTGCCTTGGTATGTCCAGTCTTTTCATATTTAAATGCCGTCAACTCCTAAAGTCA
>NW_027669441.1:15000-22795 GCF_964194185.1 Rhinolophus hipposideros | reverse complement strand
TAACCTAACCCTAATCCTAACCCTAACCCTAACCCTAACCCTAACCTAACCATAACCCTAACACCAACCCTAACCCTAACCCTAACCCTAACCCTAAACCTTACACCAACCCTGACCCTAACCCTAACCCTAACCCTAACCCGAACCCTAATTCTAACCCTAACCCTAACCCTAACCCTAACCCTAACCCGAACCCTAACCCGAACCCTAATTCTAACCCTAACCCTAACCCTAACCCTAACCCTAAGCCTAACCCCTAACCCTAAACCTAACCCTAACTTTAACCTTAAAACCAACCTCAACCCTAACCCTAACCCCTAACCCTAACCCTAACCCTAACCCTAACCCTAACCCTAACCTAACCCTAACCCTAACACCAACCCTAACCCTAACCCTAACCCTTACCCTAAAACTTACACCAACCCTAACCCTAACCCTAACCCTAACCCTAACCCTAATTCTAACCCTAACCCCTAACCCTAACCCTAACCCTAACCCTAACCTTAACACCAACCTCAACCCTAACCCTAACCCTAACCCCTAACCTTAACCCTAACGCTAACCTAACCCTAACCCTAACACCAACCCTAACCCTAACCCTAACCCTAAACCTTACACCAACCCTAAACCTAACCCTAACCCTAACCCTAAGCCTAACCCCTAACCCTAACCCTAACCCTAACCCTAACCTTAACACCAAACTCAACCCTAACCCTAACCCTAACCCCTAACCCTAACCCTAACCCTAACCCTAACCTAACCCTAACCCTAACACCAACCCTAACCCTAACCCTAAACCTTACACCAACCCTAACCCTAACCCTAACCTAACCCTAACCCTAATTCTAACCCTAACCCTAACCATAACCCTAACCCTAACCCTAACCCTAAGCCTAACCCCTAACCCTAACCCTAACCCTAACCTTAACACCAACCTCAACCCTAACCCTAACCCTAACCCTAACCTAACCCTAACCCTAACACCAACCCTAACCCTAACCCTAACCCTAATTCTAACCCTAACCTTAACTGTAACCCTAACCCTAACACTAACCCTCACCCTAACACTAACACCAACCCTAACCCTAACCCTAACCCTAATCCTAACCCTAACCCTAACCCTAACCCTAACCTAACCGTAACCCTAACACCACCCCTAACCCTAACCCTAACCCTAACCCTAAACCTTACACCAACCCTAACCCTAACCCTAACCCTAACCCTAATTCTAACCCTAACCCTAACCATAACCCTAACCCTAACCCTAACCCTAACACCAACCCTAACCCTAACCCTAACAATAACCCTACTAACCCCTAATCCTAACCCTAACCCTAACCCTATACCTAACACCAACCCTAACCCTAAACCTAACCCTAAAACCAACCCTAAACCTAATCGTAAGCCTAAACCCTAACCCTGACCCTAACCCTAACCCTAACCCTAAACCTAACGCTAACCCTAACCCTAACCCTAATTCTAACCCCAACCCTAACCATAACCCTAACCCTAACCCTAACCCTAACACCAACCCTAACCCTAACCCAAACACTACCCCTAACCTAACCCCTAACCCTAACCCTAACCCTAACCCTAACCCTAAAACTAACACCACGCCTAACACTAACCCTAACACCAACCTCAACCCTAACCCTAACCCTAACCGTAACCCTAACCCTAACCCTAACCCTAACCCTAACACCAACCCTAACCCTAACCCTAATCCTAACTCTAACCCTAACCCTAACCCTAACCCTAACCTAACCCTAACCCTAACACCAACCTTAACCCTAACCCTAACATAACCCTAACCCTAACACCAACCCTAACCCTAACCCTAACCCTAACCTTAACACCAACCTCAACCCTAACCCTAACCCCTAACCCTAACCTAACCCGAACCCTAACACCAACCCTAACCCTAACCCTAACCCTAATTCTAACCCTAACCTTAACTGTAACCCTAACCCTAACACTAACCCCTAACCCTAACCCTAACACCAACCCTAACCCTAACCCTAACCCTAATCCTAACCCTAACCTAACCATAACCCTAACCTAACCATAACCCTAACACCAACCCTAACCCTAACCCTAACCCTACCCCTAAACCTTACACCAACCCTAACCCTAACCCTAACCCTAACCCTAACCCTAATTCTAACCCTAACCCTAACCCTAACCCTAACCTTAAAACCAACCTCAACCCTAACCCTAACCCCTAACCCTAACCCTAACCCTAACCCTAACCTAACCCTAACCCTAACACCAACCCTAACCCTAACCCTAACCCTAACCCTAAACCTTACACCAACCCTAACCCTAACCCTAACCCTAACCCTAAACCTAACCCTAATTCTAACCCTAACCCTAACCATAACCCTAACACTAACACTAACCCTAAGCCTAACCCCTAACCCTAACCCTAACCCTAACCCTAACCTTAACACCAACCTCAACCCTAACCCTAACCCTAACCCTAACCCTAACCCTAACCCTAACCTAACCCTAACCCTAACACCAACCCTAACCCTAACCCTAACCCTAACCCTAAACCTTACACCAACCCTAACCCTAACCCTAACCCTAACTTTAACCCTAAGCCTAACACCTAACCCTAACCCTAACCCTAACCCTAACCTTAACACCAACCTAAACCCTAACCCTAACCCTAACCCCTAACCCTAACCTAACCCTAACCCAAACACCAACCCTAACCCTAACCCTAAACCTAACCCTAAACCTTACACCAACCCTAACCCTAACCCTAACCCTAACCCTAACCCTAAGCCTAACCCCTAACCCTAACCCTAACCCTAACCCTAACCTTAACACCAACCTCAAACCTAACCCTAACCCTAACCCTAACCCTAACCCTAATTCTAACCCTAACCCTAACCATAACCCTAACCCTAACCCTAACCCTAAGCCTAACCCTAACCCTAACCCTAACCCTAACCTTAACACCAACCTCAACCCTAACCCTAACCCTAACCCTAATTCTAACCCTAACCCTAACCATAACCCTAACCCTAACCCTAACACTAAGCCTAACCCCTAACCATAACCCTAACCCTAACCCTAACCTTAAATCCAACCTCAACCCTAACCCTAACCCCTAACCCTAACCCTAACCCTAACCCTAACCCTAACCTAACCCTAAACCTAACGCTAACCCTAACCCTAACCCTAATTCTAACCCCAACCCTAACCATAACCTTAACCCTAACCCTAACCCTAACACCAACCCTAACCCTAACCCTAACACTAACCCTAACCTAACCCCTAACCCTAACCCTAACCCTAACCCTAACCCTAAACCTAACACCAAGCCTAACCCTAACCCTAACACCAACTTCTACCCTAACCCTAACCCTAACCGTAACCCTAACCCTAACCCTAACCCTAACCCTAACACCAACCCTAACCCTAACCCTAATCCTAACTCTAACACTAACCCTAACCCAAACCCTAACCTAACCCTAACCCTAACACCAACCTTAACCCTAACCCTAACCTAACCCTAACCCTAACACCAAACCTAACCCTAACACTAACCCTAACCCTAAACCTTACACAAACCCTAACCCTAACCCTAACCCTAACACTAACCCTAACCCCTAATCCTAACCCTAACCCTAACCCTATACCTAACACCAACCCTAACCCTAAACCTAACCCTAAAACCAACCCTAAACCTAATCGTAAGCCTAAACCCTAACCCTGACCCTAACCCTAACCCTAACCCTAAACCTAACGCTAACCCTAACCCTAACCCTAATTCTAACCCCAACCCTAACCATAACCCTAACCCTAACCCTAACCCTAACACCAACCCTAACCCTAACCCAAACACTACCCCTAACCTAACCCCTAACCCTAACCGTAACCCTAACCCTAAAACTAACACCACGCCTAACCCTAACCCTAACACCAACCTCAACCCTAACCCTAACCCTAACCGTAACCCTAACCCTAACCCTAACCCTAACCCTAACACCAACCCTAACCCTAACCCTAACCCTAATCCTAACTCTAACCCTAACCCTAACCCTAACCCTAACCTAACCCTAACCCTAACACCAACCTTAACCCTAACCCTAACATAACCCTAACCCTAACACCAACCCTAACCCTAACCCTAACCCTAACCTTAACACCAACCTCAACCCTAACCCTAACCCTAACCCTAACCTAACCCGAACCCTAACACCAACCCTAACCCTAACCCTAACCCTAATTCTAACCCTAACCTTAACTGTAACCCTAACCCTAACACTAACCCTAACCCTAACCCTAACACCAACCCTAACCCTAACCCTAACCCTAATCCTAACTCTAACCCTAACCCTAACCCTAACCTAACCATAACCCTAACACCAACCCTAACCCTAACCCTAACCCTAACCCTAAACCTTACACCAACCCTAACCCTAACCCTAACCCTAACCCTAACCCTAATTCTAACCCTAACCCTAACCCTAACCCTAACCTTAAAACCAACCTCAACCCTAACCCTAACCCCTAACCCTAACCCTAACCCTAACCCTAACCTAACCCTAACCCTAACACCAACCCTAACCCTAACCCTAACCCTAACCCTAAACCTTACACCAACCCTAACCCTAACCCTAACCCTAACCCTAAACCTAACCCTAATTCTAACCCTAACCCTAACCATAACCCTAACCCTAACCCTAACCCTAAGCCTAACCCCTAACCCTAACCCTAACCCTAACCCTAACCTTAACACCAACCTCAACCCTAACCCTAACCCTAACCCCTATCCCTAACCCTAACCCTAACCTAACCCTAACCCTAACACCAACCCTAACCCTAACCCTAACCCTAACCCTAAACCTTACACCAACCCTAATCCTAACCCTAACCCTAACTTTAACCCTAAGCCTAACACCTAACCCTAACCCTAACCCTAACCCTAACCTTAACACCAACCTAAACCCTAACCCTAACCCTAACCCCTAACCCTAACCTAACCCTAACCCAAACACCAACCCTAACCCTAACCCTAAACCTAACCCTAAACCTTACACCAACCCTAACCCTAACCCTAACCCTAACCCTAACCCTAAGCCTAACCCCTAACCCTAACCCTAACCCTAACCCTAACCTTAACACCAACCTCAAACCTAACCCTAACCCTAACCCTAACCCTAACCCTAATCCTAACCCTAACCCTAACCCTAACTAACCCTAACCCTAACCCTAACCCTAAGCCTAACCCCTAACCCTAACCCTAACCCTAACCTTAACACCAACCTCAACCCTAACCCTAACCCTAACCCTAATTCTAACCCTAACCCTAACCATAACCCTAACCCTAACCCTAACACTAAGCCTAACCCCTAACCATAACCCTAACCCTAACCCTAACCTTAAATCCAACCTCAACCCTAACCCTAACCCCTAACCCTAACCCTAACCCTAACCCTAACCCTAACCTAACCCTAAACCTAACGCTAACCCTAACCCTAACCCTAATTCTAACCCCAACCCTAACCATAACCTTAACCCTAACCCTAACCCTAACACCAACCCTAACCCTAACCCTAACACTAACCCTAACCTAACCCCTAACCCTAACCCTAACCCTAACCCTAACCCTAAACCTAACACCAAGCCTAACCCTAACCCTAACACCAACTTCTACCCTAACCCTAACCCTAACCGTAACCCTAACCCTAACCCTAACCCTAACCCTAACACCAACCCTAACCCTAACCCTAATCCTAACTCTAACACTAACCCTAACCCAAACCCTAACCTAACCCTAACCCTAACACCAACCTTAACCCTAACCCTAACCTAACCCTAACCCTAACACCAAACCTAACCCTAACACTAACCCTAACCCTAAACCTTACACAAACCCTAACCCTAACCCTAACCCTAACACTAACCCTAACCCTAATTCTAACCCTAACTCTAACCAAAACCCTAACCCTAACCCTAACCCTAAGCCTAACCCCTAACCCTAACCCTAACCCTAACCTTAACACCAACCTCAACACTAACCCTAACCCTAACCCCTAACCCTAACCCTAACCCTAACCTAACCCTAAATTTAACACCAACCCTAACCCTAACCCTAACCCTAACCCTAAACCTTACACCAACCCTAACCCTAACCCTAACCCTAACCCTAACCCGAACCCTAATTCTAACCCTAACCCTAACCCTAACCCTAACCCTAAGCCTAACCCCTAACCCTAACCCTAACCCTAACGTTAACCTTAACACCAACCTCAACCCTAACCCTAACCCTAACCCTAAACTAACCCTAACCCTAACACCAACCCTAACCCTAACCCTAACCCTAATTCTAACCCTAACCTTAACTGTAACCCTAACCCTAACACTAACCCTAACCCTAAACCTAACACCAACCCTAACCCTAACCTAACCCTAATCCTAACCCTAACCCTAACCCTAACCCTAACCTAACCATAACCCTAACACCAACCCTAACCCTAACCCTAACCCTAACCCTAAACCTTACACCAACCCTGACCCTAACCCTAACCCTAACCCTAACCCGAACCCTAATTCTAACCCTAACCCTAACCCTAACCCTAACCCTAACCCGAACCCTAACCCGAACCCTAATTCTAACCCTAACCCTAACCCTAACCCTAACCCTAAGCCTAACCCCTAACCCTAAACCTAACCCTAACTTTAACCTTAAAACCAACCTCAACCCTAACCCTAACCCCTAACCCTAACCCTAACCCTAACCCTAACCCTAACCCTAACCTAACCCTAACCCTAACACCAACCCTAACCCTAACCCTAACCCTTACCCTAAAACTTACACCAACCCTAACCCTAACCCTAACCCTAACCCTAACCCTAATTCTAACCCTAACCCCTAACCCTAACCCTAACCCTAACCCTAACCTTAACACCAACCTCAACCCTAACCCTAACCCTAACCCCTAACCTTAACCCTAACGCTAACCTAACCCTAACCCTAACACCAACCCTAACCCTAACCCTAACCCTAAACCTTACACCAACCCTAAACCTAACCCTAACCCTAACCCTAAGCCTAACCCTAACCCTAACCCTAACCCTAACCCTAACCTTAACACCAAACTCAACCCTAACCCTAACCCTAACCCCTAACCCTAACCCTAACCCTAACCCTAACCTAACCCTAACCCCTAACACCAACCCTAACCCTAACCCTAAACCTTACACCAACCCTAACCCTAACCCTAACCTAACCCTAACCCTAATTCTAACCCTAACCCTAACCATAACCCTAACCCTAACCCTAACCCTAAGCCTAACCCCTAACCCTAACCCTAACCCTAACCTTAACACCACCTCAACCCTAACCCTAACCCTAACCCTAACCTAACCCTAACCCTAACACCAACCCTAACCCTAACCCTAACCCTAATTCTAACCCTAACCTTAACTGTAACCCTAACCCTAACACTAACCCTCACCCTAACACTAACACCAACCCTAACCCTAACCCTAACCCTAATCCTAACCCTAACCCTAACCCTAACCCTAACCTAACCGTAACCCTAACACCACCCCTAACCCTAACCCTAACCCTAACCCTAAACCTTACACCAACCCTAACCCTAACCCTAACCCTAACCCTAATTCTAACCCTAACCCTAACCATAACCCTAACCCTAACCCTAACCCTAACACCAACCCTAACCCTAACCCTAACAATAACCCTAATCTAACCCCTAATCCTAACCCTAACCCTAACCCTATACCTAACACCAACCCCTAACCCTAAACCTAACCC
>NW_027669441.1:7500-10000 GCF_964194185.1 Rhinolophus hipposideros | reverse complement strand
ACCCTAACCCTAACGCTAACCCTAAACCTTACACCAACCCTAACCCTAACCCTAACCCTAACCCTAAACCTAACCCTAATTCTAACCCTAACCCTAACCATAACCCTAACCCTAATTCTAACCCTAAGCCTAACCCCTAACCCTAACCCTAACCCTAACCTTAACACCAACCTCAACCCTAACCCTAACCCTAACCCCTAATCCTAACCCTAACCCTAACCTAACCCTAACCCTAACACCAACCCTAACCCTAACCCTAACCCTAACCCTAAACCTTACACCAACCCTAACCCTAACCCTAACCCTAACTTTAACCCTAAGCCTAACCCCTAACCCTAACCCTAACCCTAACCCTAACCTTAACACCAACCTCAACCCTAACCCTAACCCTAACCCCTAACCCTAACCTAACACTAACCCTAACACCAACCCTAACCCTAACCCTAACCTAACCCTAAACCTTACACCAACCCTAACCCTAACCCTAACCCTAACCCTAACCCTAAGCCTAACCCCTAACCCTAACCCTAACCCTAACCCTAACCTTAACACCAACCTCAACCCTAACCCTAACCCTAACCATAACCCTAACCCTAATTCTAACCCTAACCCTAACAATAACCCTAACCCTAACCCTAACCCTAAGCCTAACCCCTAACCCTAACCCTAACCCTAACCTTAACACCAACCTCAACCCTAACCCTAACCCTAACCCTAACCCTAATTCTAACCCTAACCCTAACCATAACCCTAACCCTAACCCTAACACTAAGCCTAACCCCTAACCATAACCCTAACCCTAACCCTAACCTTAAATCCAACCTCAACCCTAACCCTAACCCCTAACCCTAACCCTAACCCTAACCCTAACCCTAACCTAACCCTAAACCTAACGCTAACCCTAACCCTAACCCTAATTCTAACCCCAACCCTAACCATAACCTTAACCCTAACCCTAACCCTGACACCAACCCTAACCCTAAACCTAACACTAACCCTAACCTAACCCCTAAACCTAACCCTAACCCTAACCCTAAACCTTACACCAACCCTAACCCTAACACTAACCTAACCCTAACCCTAATTCTAACCCTAACCCTAACCATTACCCTAACCCTAACCCTAACCCTAAGCCTAACCCCTAACCCTAACCCTAACCCTAACCTTAACACCAACCTCAACCCTAACCCTAACCTTAACACCAACCTCAACCCTAACCCTAACCCTAACCCTAACCTAACCCTAACCCTAACACCAACCCTAACCCTAACCCTAACCCTAATTCTAACCCTAACCTTAACTGTAACCCTAACCCTAACACTAACCCTCACCCTAACACTAACACCAACCCTAACCCTAACCCTAACCCTAATCCTAACCCTAACCCTAACCCTAACCCTAACCTAACCGTAACCCTAACACCACCCCTAACCCTAACCCTAACCCTAACCCTAAACCTTACACCAACCCTAACCCTAACCCTAACCCTAACCCTAATTCTAACCCTAACCCTAACCATAACCCTAACCCTAACCCTAACCCTAACACCAACCCTAACCCTAACCCTAACAATAACCCTAATCTAACCCCTAATCCTAACCCTAACCCTAACCCTATACCTAACACCAACCCTAACCCTAAACCTAACCCTAAAACCAACCCTAAACCTAATCGTAAGCCTAAACCCTAACCCTGACCCTAACCCTAACCCTAACCCTAAACCTAACGCTAACCCTAACCCTAACCCTAATTCTAACCCCAACCCTAACCATAACCCTAACCCTAACCCTAACCCTAACACCAACCCTAACCCTAACCCAAACACTACCCCTAACCTAACCCCTAACCCTAACCCTAACCCTAACCCTAAAACTAACACCACGCCTAACACTAACCCTAACACCAACCTCAACCCTAACCCTAACCCTAACCGTAACCCTAACCCTAACCCTAACCCTAACCCTAACACCAACCCTAACCCTAACCCTAATCCTAACTCTAACCCTAACCCTAACCCTAACCCTAACCTAACCCTAACCCTAACACCAACCTTAACCCTAACCCTAACATAACCCTAACCCTAACACCAACCCTAACCCTAACCCTAACCCTAACCTTAACACCAACCTCAACCCTAACCCTAACCCTAACCCTAACCTAACCCGAACCCTAACACCAACCCTAACCCTAACCCTAACCCTAATTCTAACCCTAACCTTAACTGTAACCCTAACCCTAACACTAACCCTAACCCTAACCCTAACACCAACCCTAACCCTAACCCTAACCCTAATCCTAACCCTAACCTAACCATAACCCTAACCTAACCATAACCCTAACACCAACCCTAACCCTAACCCTAACCCTAAACCTTACACCAACCCTAACCCTAATTCTAACCCTAACCCTAACCCTAATTCTAACCCTAACCCTAACCCTAACCTTAAAACCAACCTCAACCCTAACCCTAACCCCTAACCCTAACCCTAACCCTAACCCT
>NW_027669441.1:0-2500 GCF_964194185.1 Rhinolophus hipposideros | reverse complement strand
AACCCTAACCATAACCCTAACCCTAACCCTAACCCTAAGCCTAACCCCTAACCCTAACCCTAACCCTAACCTTAACACCAACCTCAACCCTAACCCTAACGCTAACCCTAACCCTAACCCTAATTCTAACCCTAACCCTAACCATAACCCTAACCCTAACCCTAACACTAAGCCTAACCCCTAACCATAACCCTAACCCTAACGCTAACCTTAAATCCAACCTCAACCCTAACCCTAACCCCTAACCCTAACCCTAACCCTAACCCTAACCCTAACCTAACCCTAAACCTAACGCTAACCCTAACCCTAACCCTAATTCTAAACCCAACCCTAACCATAACCTTAACCCTAACCCTAACCCTGACACCAACCCTAACCCTAAACCTAACACTAACCCTAACCTAACCCCTAACCCTAACCCTAACCCTAACCCTAACCCTAAACCTAACACCAAGCCTAACCCTAACCCTAACACCAACTTCAACCCTAACCCTAACCCTAACCGTAACCCTAACCCTAACCCTAACCCTAACCCTAACACCAACCCTAACCCTAACCCTAACCCTAATCCTAACTCTAACCCTAACCCTAACCCTAACCCTAACCTAACCCTAACCCTAACACCAACCTTAACCCTAACCCTAACCTAACCCTAACCCTAACACCAAACCTAACCCTAACACTAACCCTAACCCTAAACCTTACACAAACCCTAACCCTAACCCTAACCCTAACACTAATCCTAACCCTAATTCTAACCCTAACTCTAACCATAACCCTAACCTTAACCCTAACCCTAAGCCTAACCCCTAACCCTAACCCTAACCCTAACCTTAACACCAACCTCAACCCTAACCCTAAACCTAACCCCTAACCCTAACCCTAACCCTAACCTAACCCTAAATTTAACACCAACCCTAACCCTAACCCTAACCCTAACCCTAAACCTTACACCAACCCCAACCCTAACCCTAACCCTAACCCTAACCCTAATTCTAAACCTAACCCTAACCATAACCCTAACCCTAACCCTAACCCTAAGCCTAACCCCTAACCCTAACCCTAACCCTAATGCTAACCTTAACACCAACCTCAACCCTAACCCTAACCCTAACCCTAAACTAACCCTAACCCTAACACCAACCCTAACCCTAACCCTAACCCTAATTCTAACCCTAACCTTAACTGTAACCCTAACCCTAACACTAACCCTAACCCTAAACCTAACACCAACCCTAACCCTAACCTAACCCTAATCCTAACCCTAACCCTAACCCTAACTTTAACCTAACCATAACCCTACACCAACCCTAACCCTAACCCTAACCCTAATCCTAAACCTTACACCAACCCTAACCCTAACCCTAACCCTAACCCTAACCCTAACCCTAATTCTAACCCTAACCCTAACCCTAACCCTAACCCTAAGCCTAACCCCTAACCCTAACCCTAACCCTAACCCTAACCTAAAAACCAACCTCAACCCTAACCCTAACCCCTAACCCTAACCTTAACCCTAACCCTAACCCTAACCTAACCCTAACCCTAACACCAACCTAACCCTAACCCTAACCCTAAACCTTACACCAACCCTAACCCTAACCCTAACCCTAACCCTAACCCTAATTCTAACCCTAACCCTAACCATAACCCTAACCCTAACCCTAACCCTAAGCCTAACCCCTAACCCTAACCCTAACCTTAACACCAACCTCCTCCCTAACCCTAACCCTAACCCTAACCTAACCCTAACCCTAACACCAACCCTAACCCTAACCCTAACCCTAATTCTAACCCTAACCTTAACTGTAACCCTAACCCTAACACTAACCCTAACCCTAACACTAACACCAACCCTAACCCTAACCCTAACCCTAATCCTAACCCTAACCCTAACCCTAACCTAACCGAAACCCTAACACCAACCCTAACCCTAACCCTAACCCTAACCCTAAACCTTACACCAACCCTAACCCTAACCCTAACCCTAACCCTAATTCTAACCCTAACCCTAACCATAACCCTAACCCTAACCCTAACCCTAACACCATCCCTAACCCTAACCCTAACAATAACCCTAATCTAACCCCTAACCCTAACCCTAACCCTAACCCTATACCTAACACCAACCCTAACCCTAAACCTAACCCTAAAACCAACCCTAAACCTAATCGTAAGCCTAAACCCTAACCCTGACCCTAACCCTAACCCTAACCCTAAACCTAAAGCTAACCCTAACCCTAACCCTAATTCTAACCCCAACCCTAACCATAACCCTAACCCTAACCCTAACCCTAACACCAACCCTAACCCTAACCCAAACACTACCCCTAACCTAACCCCTAACCCTAACCCTAACCCTAACCCTAAAACTAACACCACGCCTAACCCTAACCCTAACACCAACCTCAACCCTAACGCTAACCCTAACCGTAACCCTAACCCTAACCCTAACCCTAACCCTAACACCAACCCTAACCCTAACCCTAACCCTAATCCT